>NW_024510655.1:434664-670806 GCF_017590135.1 Pyrgilauda ruficollis | reverse complement strand
TTGTAAAAAAAAAAAAAAAAAAAAAAAAAAAAACAAAAAAAAAAAAAAAAAAGAAAAAAAAGCGCTTTTTGGGGCATTCATTCTGTCGGGGTTCTCTGAAAAACCCCACAGTGACTTTGAAAATGACACAGAAACACAGAAATACTGAAAACTGACTCCCTGGTCACCTCTTGCATAGGACTTGTAACTGCAGTTCAGTGATTTTTTTCAAGTTCTGTAACTGTGTTAAAAAAAGATGCCAAACCATGAAAAAGGGTGAAGGCACATGTACAGTCAGTCAGTCCCACATGGGGGAGGGTAATGTGTGGGCAAGAGTTTTACAAGCAGGTACCAGGGGTGGATACACACAGATAGAATATTGCAGTGCTCGGTGGCTCTGTGCAAGTGCAGTTCTGACACAAGGAAATTTCACTGGTTTACTGCTACACCTTGTGCTGCTCCCTCATCCCCAGACTGCCCAAAGCACAAAGCTGAAGATAAGAATTCAGTGAGACTTGGGCACAGCTGCTCATGGCTCCCCAGCAAGGGTATGAGGTGAACGTGAAAGAGCAGAGGAGCTCTGGGCTCCCCTGTGCAACCCATTTTTTAAGATACACTTAAAATTTACTGCGCTGTTTTCCCCTTCATTTGCAGAGAATAAAATCTTTCCCCCTGCCATGCAATGAAATAGGGTCAGAGTGGAAGGCAGGACTTTCAGGTTTATCTGCAAGAGAGTCAAAGCTTTGCAGCTCTTTTTGTGCTCAGGAGTGTGGGGCAGCATCCCTGTACAAAATAGGGGGTTGGAAAAGCAACCCCCTCGCCAGGCCAGGAGGTGTCAGCTCAGAATGAGTGACGGGGGACACGCTTGGGTGTCACCACTCTGCAAAGAACTGGAAAAATGATCACACATAAAAGCCTCTTTTGCTATTAAATGGAGCTGCTCATTATCCTCATTTCTCTAAGGAGAGGGTTACGGGTTAATGACAAACGCTTTCAAGAAGCAAAAAGCAAGGCTGATGGAGCAGGGAGACCTCCTGGCCAACCATGTCCAGCTGTCCAGAGCCCACGGCCAGGGAGTGCTCTGGATCCTGGAGATGAGCAAGGAGAAGGTGGCACCTCCAAGGGGGCTGAGGACACCTCTCAGCGAAGAAGGGATTGTGCAGAGCCCTTCCCACTGCCGCATCCAGCTCCCGCAGCCACGTCCAGGCAACTTGTGGCAGCCACTCCGGTGATGGGAACGGGATGGGACGGATCCCATGAGGACACGAAGAGGTTACTGACTTTGTGTGGAGCAAATCTGAGAGGTGGGAAGCCCCACCTTGAAGAAGACAAGTCCTGAGGGGATCAGCCCCTTTCAAGGCCCATTCCTGTCCCTGGTAGGTCTGCCTGTGGCATCCCCTGGGAGAGGGGCGCTGCCAGTGCCATCAATCTCCCTCCTCAGGCTCTAGTCCCTGCCGGCAGCAGTGCTGAGGAGGTCACCACGGTCCAGTGATGGAGAAGGGCTGGGGGGAAGCTCTGAGAAGCTGGGGGGATGCTGGGGTGCTGATGCTTCCCTCCTGCCACCAGCACCTATTGCTGAGTGCATGCAGCAAAGGAGGAGCAGCGAAGTGAAGGCTGGGAGTGGTGGCAGCTGACAATGCCTGGTGGCTCCAGAGTCCCTGTGGCACCAGCTGGACATGGATGGCTCCTGTTCTAACCCAGAGACTCAGGGAAGACTCGAGGACTGCCAGCAGCCATTCCCAGGGCAGTGGGGCCCAGTGCTGCCTTTTGAGATATGCTGAGAACCAATTCTCTTGACTTGAGGTGACTTATGTCTTCTTACTATTTCCTAATTATTAGATGTTTGATCTTTGGGGACTCACTTGTTTTTCAATAAATTCACATGAAGTTTAATTTCCACTTTAAGCAGGGCAATGGAATTGATACTGATCCAGAGGGGCAACTGCAAAGCTGTGCGACTCAAGCCTAGAACCTCACTGGAGTATTTTTTTTTTTTTTTCCTTACTGGTGTGGTAAGACATTTAAGTGGGTATTTTGCTCCCCATTAGGGCTGAATAGAAGAAAAAGTACTAGTATGACGTAAATGTAAAATTATTGATTAGAAACACACCTAAAGAGAGAAGATTCCCACAGCAGTGATCTTTGGGATGAGCCATGCATTTATGTTCTGCACAATGAGAAGGAAAGATGGACTCCCATGGAAAGAATTGTTTTCCTTCCAGACCAAGCTTTTGCAGCAGTTTCTTAGAAGGAGCATTTGTGAGTGCAAGTTTCAGAGCAACAGCTGAGGAGGACTCTTGCCCCTACTCCCTTGGCATCCCTCCAGCCTTGCGGTGCCAAGCAAGAGCCAGAATTTGCTGTGAGAACTTTGTTGTGGCTGCTGGTCAGGGGTCCTGAGTGTGCCATGGCCACAGCTTGCCCAGTGCAGCAAGCACAGCCTTGGGGGTCTGGGGGAACTGGGGGCCCTGGTGCAGCCCAAGAGGTGGCACTTCTCCAGCAGGGCCGTCCCTCCTGGTCCCATCACGCTCTGAGGGCTCATCCCTCACGTTGGGATGCGGCAGCCAGAGCAGAACCAGGCCAGCAGAGGCAAATCTTACTTGGAGAAGATCCCTGCACCATGGGGGCTTCATGGTGGGAAGATTCTTCCCTCCACAGGGGGTCTCACAAGCTCCAGCATTGCCGAGAGCACTGTCCAGCCTGCCCCAGTGCCCTGCTGCCCACCTGAGCTGGGGCTGGAGCCAGCTCAGCTGTCTGAGCCCAGCACTGACACACGGCCCATCACAGCTGGCATTTACGGAACAGGGATTTGCCCAGGCCTCTCCACTGACAATTCTTACCTTTTTTATGCTTTCATTGCAAGAAATACAAAAATTTCTTTCAGTTGCCTGCATCACCATTTCCCCAGGTGATCATTTCAATGGCTTCCCCATGCTGGCTGTGCCCTGACCCAGTGATGTGGTGGGTCAGGCTGTGACACACAGTCCTGCTGCACCTCCCAAACCCCAGGAGGCTCAGCGCTGAAAATCCATACCTGGTTGTGCACAAGCCATTTGGCTGTAAAGGTGAATTTTCAGGTCACGAACAAATGAAGAGGGGCTGCAGCCCAGGAATGATCCCACCGTGAATGGCCACAATTTCTTTCTCACACAGGAGTGTCAGAGCACCCTGCAGCTCCCGTCACCACCACGTGCTGCCACAGGCCACATCCCTGCAGCATTCCAGAACCAAACCCCACATTCTAACAGAGCAGCCTGGGAAAAAGACATTTTTAAAGACCCCAGCAGATAGGTTTGTCCCTGAGTCCATGCTGTAGTTTCCCCCTACACAAGTACAGAAAACAAAGCAAAATTCACCCTACCTGTCCCAGCAGGACCAGCTCAAGAGCCTCCTGCAAACCAGAACCTTCCCACTGGAAGTACCACACAGTGCATCACGAATACTGGGTGCAAAAAAAACCCCAACAAACCCCTAAAAAAAATCAACCCCAAAACAAGCTACAGAACACCCACACTGGGCTGTGAAATATCTACACATGCAAATGGGTGCACACACAGGAAGTTTTCAGTTTTTAAGCACCTTTCATTTGTTTTAAGATCTGAGGAGACAAAAAACCTCAGTGAAAAGGGGTTTTCTTGCTCTGGCAGCACTGGGCAGGCAGCCTGGGACCAGGCCAGGTCTTGCTGCGGGGCAGGAGCAGAGCACTGCAGGTCTTCTGCAAAGCACAGATTGACCAGAGCACGGGGCGGGGGGGTCACACTGGGGGTGACAGGTGCCTGGCAGGGGTTGGCAGGTGAGTGTTAGGTGTTAATACACAGCAAGAGTGCAAACAACAGAGGGGACTTGCAGGAGCTCATTTGCTGTGGTTTGTGCACTCTGATGACCCACCAGAGGCTCACGGTCTGGATTAACCTCTTCATGAAAACATCATTAATAATTTATTAATCCGTTATAAACATACTCTGGGTATAAAGTGTGTTAATAGTTCTGCTTCATCTCCTGTGCTGGCTGGGCACAGAGTGATGAAAGACATCTCAGACTGGCACAGAAAGAGTTTGAATTTGCTTCTGAAAACCAGGACAGAGGAAGATCACCTGTTTGAAATGGGCACTGGGGGCTGGGTGCTGGTGGCACTGCCAGGCTGAGACAAGTCCCCAGGAACACGGCTAAGGGCTGCTGGCTCACAGCAGATGAGAAGGGTGCACGGGAGGATTTCCATACGGGATTTCTCCTGGGGTACCATCTCCAGCAGTTGGGCAGGCACAGGAGAGCCTGGCAGGTGAGACATGGCAGGATCTGCCTCGGGGCCACTGCTCCCCCAGCCTGTTCCTCTGGGAGCCGCTGAGGGGGCAGTGGCCTCACAGCCAGCCTCTGACTTCTGCAGTGCTCCAGAGGGACTGGCAGCAGGAGAATGTGCAGTGAAGACCAAGCTGGAAGGCTGGACAGTGCTTGGCTTCTGCCCTTCTTGATGTGTGCTGGGGCCCGAGAGACAATGCCTCCTCCAACGCTGCTGCCCAGCGGCCGCAGAGCGGCGCATCCAGCGGGGATGGGAGGGCAGCACACATCAGGGGCTCAGCCCTGCCTGCTGCCACAGCACCTGTGCCCCTGCCCCTGCACGTGCCCTGCTCCCAACCCACCCCAGGCATCACTGCAGCGGTGAAAAAAGGCATTGAGTGCGAAGCCCAGGAAGCCAAAGGATGTAAACACTCCCCTGGAGTCAGGAGATGTCAGCCTCTTCACAACAGGGTGATCTCGCTGTGGTCTCAGGCTTGGCGAGGAACAGAGCTTGTGGAGAGGCCCGAGGAGGGCGGCACAATGCCGAGGGCACGGGCTTCCACCTCTTGGGATGCACCACTCTGGAGTTGCCCAAAAGCCCAGCCCTGTGCTTTTGGGAAAGCCGAGGCAGCGGCGTGAAGGGGAAATGCTGCAGGGGAGCAGCAGCAGCTGGCTACCACGGTCCAGGCTCCCTGGCCCAGAGCTAGGGGCTGTTGCTACTAAGAAGGTTCATTTTGGCTTTAATCTCATGAAAAGAATTAATATCTATCAGCTGTCTCAGTTTGGGCTCACCACAATTCCTTCAGCCGAGGTCTCCAGCTGATATTAAGGGATGCAACATGGTGAGTGGAAGAACCTCTGGTGAAATCAGAATTTTCTGGAGTGTTGTGGGGACACTTCTTGTCTCAAAGGGTGGGAATCCAGGCTGTGGCCATGAGCAGGGTGCTTTCCCAGGGTAAAAAATCAGTTCCTAAAAGGAGAGAACTGGGGACAGATCAGCAAATTTCTGCTGGATTTGAAGCTGTCTCAGCTGGTGCTGGAGCCAATGAAAAGCCTGGACCATGTTCTTCCAAAGGCAGAAGGAGTCCATCATGGAGAGAGAAGGGATTTGCATTAAAAATTAGCATCACCTAGCAGTGAATTTGGCCCTTCATGGGAAAGGATGCCATTTTCAGTGGGGAAAGAAGATGCCTCTGTCACAGCTCCTGTTACAGCAATCCTCTCAGTCAGGCCTGCCCCATCCTGACCCAGTGCAGTGGCTCCCTGATCCATCTTTGTCCTCACTTCAGCCTCTTCCCTCCGGCCTCCTCTTCAGCATCTCTTCACCACCACCACGGACGTGCTTTGGCCACCTCAGGGAAGCAGCGCAGATCCTGCCTCCTCTCCCCTCCTGGGGACTAACAGCAGGCAGACAGCAACCCTCGGCTTAACAGTGCCTCTTCTGCGTGTCCAGGCACAGAGAAGTACATACGCACACAGAGACAGGCGTACCCCGGGGATGCAGCTGTGGCTGGGGCAGGTCACTGGCTCCAGGACCGAAGGGCTCGCTCGGATGGGACCACCAGCCACGGTGATGCCACCCCAGGCTGGCCACCCCTCCTGGCACGGCAGCCAAGGGCTCCGGTGCGGCGCTGGGACGGTGCTTTGATTCCTGAGATTTCCTTTAACGTTGTTAAAAAAAAGCAACACCGTGAGGCACCAGGAGCTGCCTGGCTGACCCAGCCATGGAGATTCCACCAGCGCTTTCAACCACAAGCCCCTTCAGGACTGGCAGTGGGCGTTATCTATCATGGTAATATGTAGCTAAGAAATCAAGGAGGGAGAGGAGTATTTGCTGGTTTTGCAGGGCGGAAGCATTATTTAGTGTCATTGATTAGATTTTCCTAAAAATCCCAAATCTTGTGGCTTCATTGCTCTTGTCACTCTCGCTCGATGTCTCTGTGACATCCCAGCCAGGCTGTACATGGAGTCATGATGTGAGGAAAGGCACTGATGTCACAGACTTATCAGGACAAACAGGTTTCACCGGGAACAGGTGATTTCAGGAACAGGTGATTTCACTGGGAATTCTGATTTCCCGCGTGAAGGCTGCCGAGGCAGCCGGGCAGGGGCAGCGTGGCCCTCCATGCCGGCGGCGCCGGGGGTCGTGACCCAGACGGCATCGAGGGTGAGGGGCGCGGTGAGGGTACAGGAGGAAGATGAGGAGAGCGGGTCAGGCGTGCGGGCGCGGGCTGTGGAGTGAAGCCGCCGCCGTGTCCCCGGTGTCCGTGGGGGCCGCTCCCGGGGCCGGGGCCGGGGCCGGGGCCGGCCGGGGGGAGCCCCTGGGCGGCGGAGCGAGGTCAGTAGTTGCAGTGGCGCTGGCAGGGCTGGTGGACGAAGGCCCCTGGGAGCTGCTTGGCGCGGCGGGGCGGGCGCTGCCGGGCCCGGTTCTGCCGCTGCAGCGCCTTCTGGGCCAGGCGGTGCCGCTCCGCCAGCTGCTTGGCCCGCTGCGCCCGCTGCGCCTGCCCCGCCTTGTCCAGCGCCGCCGCCTTCACCGCCAGCGCCCGGCCCCGGTGCGCCAGCGCCGGCTCCGGCCGCGGCTCCGGAACGTCCCTGCGGAGACAGCGGCGTCAGCGCCACAGCAGCGGCCCGCCCCGGCAGCCGGGGCACACCGAGCTCCGGCACGGCCCTCCTGCCCCGACAGCCTGCCGAGCCGTGCGGTACTCCAGCACGGCAGGCCCTGGGACCCCGGACACATCAGGACACCACCAAGAACTCCACTGTCTGAGGGTCTGCGTCCCTTGAGCCTGGTCTGTCTCCATCCCACCGTGACCCGTTTGGAGCCTTGGCTAGTCTCAGGTTCCCTTTAGCCCTTCTCTGCCCCCCTCCAGCACTGAGGCACTCCAGAACACTCTGTCCACTCTGGACATCAAGCTCTGGCCCTCAGGAAGGCTTTGGAAAGAGACAAGTCCTGAAGGAATGGTGTCACCTAGACAGAAATGGTGTCCACTAGGTAGGACCAGTGTAACCAGGAATGGTGTTCTCTAACTAGGAATGCTGTCCCCTAACCAGGAACAGTGTCTCCTGGCCTGAAGCAAAGCTCACCCCAAAGTCTTACTCCTCCACTGCCCCACTGAGGGGCTGCAGGGGAGGTGTTGGAGGGCTGGGACCAGGGGGGAGAGCAGGGACCCCATGGCACAGGGGCAGCCAGGGCTTGTCCGGCAGCAGCCAGGCTGAGTGTGGGCACACTCCAGGTTTTCCCTGGGGGCTGCAGGGCAGGGGAGAGGAGCCCTGGGGGCAGGGCAGAGCTCCAGGATGTGACCCCTGGAGAAATGGGTGTGGAGGGCTCCAGCCCACAGGCCTGGAAGGACAAAGGGGCTATTTGGGGCATTTCTGTTTAATTTCCCCACTGCTGAACTGAGATGTGGGGCAAGGAGAAGTGTCCCACTCCCCACAGCTGTGAGATACCCACTCCCATGCTGGGCCAGTCTGGGGACAGGTGGGGGATTGAGGGGGGCTGCAGCACCCTCCTGCCTGAGGGACCTCGGGGTCTTCAGGGGACCACTGTGCCCAAAGGCCACCCTGTCCCACTGGGCTTGCTTTGCTTGGGCCATGCCTGTGCAAACCCCCGGTGTAAGCCCCGCCTGGGAAACCCCCCTGGATGGATGATGGAGTGACAGGTGGCGCTGACATTGGCAGAGGTGGCCTGCCCAGGAGACCCTGCTAAGGGCAGGGGAAATGAGCACAGCTCTCTCCCAGCACAGCCCAGTGCCAAGCTCATGTCCTGCAGCCATGGCCATAGGAATATGCTACTGAGACCCCTTAGCAGAGCATTTTGGGACACGGGGGCTGCCAGCCATGCATGGTGCCACCCTGCCACGTATGCAGTGTTCCTTGAGGTGGGTGTGGGGACACCGATGTCCCCCACTGTCACACTACGTCCTTGGGTGAAACATTCCTGGGTGTAGGCGGGGATTTGGGATGGCAGGACCGAGCGAGCGTCCATGCCAGGTCCCTCAGTGGGTGCTGGGGCTGCTGGCCCCCCACCGCCCGCACAGTGCACTCACTCTGCAGCAGCGTCCTCGGGGCCCTCCCCATCCACCTCGAGGGTGCTGGTGACGTAGACGGACATGCTGGGGTGCTCGATGAGCAGGTCCTCCATGGGGCTGCTCCCCACGCCGTCGGGGCCGGGCTCCTCTGCAGTAAAACAGGGGGGAGGGGTGACAAACCAACTCTCGTCCATCAAGCAGGGACCGGCCGGAACCGGGGAAGCAGCCGGTGGCGGTGGCGGACCGGGCGGCGTCGGGCGGGGTCGCGCCGAGCGCCCGGTGCCGCCAGCAGCCGGGCGGCGGGCGGGGCCGGTGCGGGCACGGCTGCCTGGGGCGGGGGTGCAGAGCCATGCGGGGCGCAGCGGGGACACACACACATACCATGTACAGTGGGGAAGGAGGGAGGGAGGGAGGGGGAGAGAAAGGGGCATCGTTAGTGCGAGAGACACCCACCGCCGGCACGCCGCTACAGCGGGCCCGCGCCGCGCCCCGGCCTGAACCCCCCGCTCGGGCACGGACACGGCTCTGCTCGGACAGGCTGAGCCACAGAGGTGGGACACCAGCAGGGTTTACTGCAGCAAGGGGGTTTTTCCTTCTCAAAAGGAGAGAAGAAGTCCAGGCAGTGAAAAACGCTGCTTTCCCCCTTCTGATGGCGCCTGAGCCGGGCCAGGCCGGGCCTCACAAACAGCACCCAGCACTCCGCAAACACGGAAACCAAGCACACACAGCAGAAAAACAGTCCACACCTTTTCTCTGGAAGAAATCATGGGAATAAATTCTTCAGCAAAGGTTTTCACTGTGCCTTCAACTCCAGCCTGTTAGACGCCAAGTTTTGAGTGGCTGATCCAGAAGCTGACACCCCCCCGAGCCTCCCATGCCTTCCCTTGCTCACCTCTACCTGGCAGCAGCACCTGGGCCAGTGCTTTTCTCGGCTGCCTGTGCTTGGAATTACTGGTGCTGTAAAGGGCAGGGAGCGTGCACCAAATGTGGGGATGCCCACACCCATTCCCAGACTCATCAGGGGGATTTGAGGGAACTGGTGAGGGAGGAGGCAGTGCAGTACCTACATGGACCCTGCAGCTGGATGAGGGAGCAGGAGAAAGCGCAGATGAAACTGTTCTTGTGTGGAGAAACAGAGCATGGGGTTGGGTATTCCTGGCTCGGTGCATCCCCAGCTCCTCCTGCTGTTGATGCCCCAGCCCAGAGTCCAGGACAGGCCACAGCTGGCCTTCCAAACACGAGAATGTCTTTCTCCAGGTCAGAGGATATCAGCCTATTAATAGCTGTTGATATGCTGGGCTGGAGTTTGTCAGCCTGGGGACAGCCTCCAAGCTTGGCTGGAGCAGCTCTCCCACAACAGGGCACGGAGAGCATCCTGGGCACTGTGCCCATCCTTTGCCAAGGTGGGCTTTAATGTCACAAAGCAATATTTTGGGATCCTCAAGTACCTCAGTGATGCAGCCACATTGTGGGAAATGCTCTTTGCTCTCTCCCTGGGTGCTGAGCAGGGCCAGGCTAAGCAAGGGGGCAGGAGCAGCATCAGAAACATTCCAGGAAGGTCTGAGTAAATCTGGTGCCTTTTGCAACACAGGGGGCAATGGCCAGGCTGGCAGAGGCTGAATCCAGAGGCTCCCTAGGCTGCCTCTCTGCTGCTGGGAGGGAGCCAGGCTGGGAGCAGCTGCTGGCCACCACAGCTCCAAGGGAAAGGATGGGGCTGCGGGTTTGGTTCTTGGAGAGTTTGGTATAACTCAAGCCCCAGAAATAGAGCTGAAAGTATCTGGTCCCCCACTGTTCAGGCACTGCCGTGGGAACAGAGTGCAGCTGAATTAGCAGCAGGGTGCCATTCACAGGCAGACACTGCTGGAAGCCAGCGCTGCACCGAGAGCCGAGGCGCTTCACTGGGAAAATGTGGGAATGCTTTGTGCCAGAGTCAAGCCCTGGTCCCCTGTGAGCCATCTGCATCCTCGACCCAGGGATCAGGGCACAGCGTAGGGTTTCTCTGCCTGGGAAGCTCCTGGCTCCTCCTGGCATGCCCCAGGCTCACTGCAGCTGCAGCCAGCTGGCCCTGGCATGTGGCAGCTGCGTGCCCACCGCTCCAGGGCCCTCCGTGCAACAGCCCCCTGCCATGGCACTGCCATGACCCTCTCTGGACAGTCCCCTGAATGCCCAGAGCACAGGGAAGCCTCCACAGTTGCCCATGCCCACACCACCCATCACCTCCAGCAGCTCTCCAGTGCTCCCACCAGGCATGGGGCTGGCCCTGTCCCCATCCCAGTCTTGTCCTTGCTCTGGTCCCTTCTCCAGGTCACTGCATATGGGAAAAAAAACCCTGATGAACAACTTGAATAACAAAAACAAGCATGGGGAACAGGCAGGGAACATCTGCACAGAGTCCTGCTGCCTGCAAGAGGGAGGACAAACCCCTCCTCCTAAACCTGCAGGATACATCTGTGGTCTCCTGAGCTGGGGCCTCACAGCCAACCAGGGGCTACCAAAGCAGAGCATGGCCATCAGGAGCTCCTGCACAGGCAGGAGGGTTTGTCTCTGATTGCTGCTGGATTTGCAAGGAAAAGGTCATAAAAACATCATTGCAATTGGCTGAGTCATCAATCTACGACAGAAACTCCCAAGGTCTGAACAGAGCTGGAGAAGATCTGCACAGGAGGAATTCAATCTGCTTGGTTGGTGTTACACAGGGCTCAGGATGGCTCTGGGAATGGGGAGCCCTGTGGGCTCTCTAGGTACAGGCACCTGGTGCTTGGCATGAACACTGGGAATAATTTGGGAAGATAACCCCCATGCAGCTGAGATTTACTCCTCTCAAATGACCCAAACATGGCCAAATCCCTGGTGGCACATCCCCAGCTGGAACAGGCAGGCACCACTGCCACCTGCCCTCCCGTGGGGACAGCCCCCTGCCCCCCACCAGGACCGGGGTCTCCTGGGGAACAGGCTCCTAGTGTGCTTTCAGCAGGGGCAGGGCAGGGAGCAGCTGAGCCAGGCTCCTCATGGAAAAGTGCTGCTGTCCATGGCACAGCTCAGCCCAGGCCATGGCAGTGCCCAGCCTGCCAGGGCTGGGACCCCACCCCTCTGGCCCCTGTGGGCAGCATCACCCCAAAATTCTGCCAGGCTCTCCTCCTGGCATGGAGGCTCCTGGAGGCTTCTGGGCAGCAGCAACCCCAGCTGGAGATGCTGATGCTGCTCCCACACTGGCAGAAAGTTGAGAACCGTCACTGGGAGAGGAAAGGGAAAAAGGAGGAGCAGGTCAGAGGCTGCTGCAGAGACCACAGGGCTGGGCACCACGGGCAGAGCATGGGGATCAAGGGAGAAAAAATGAAGGGCAGAGCTGCTCCTATGTGGTGTAAGCTCATCTGCTGATAGAAGGGTTTGCCCAGCTCTGGAGAGACAAGGTGCAGCAGAGGCTGTGGGAAGACAGTTCTGTTGCTTTGCTCACCTGCAAGATCAATTATGAGCCAGCCATCCTCCTCCTCCTCTTCCTCGACAAAGGGTTTGGGCTCCTCCAGGCCCTCTGGCGTGCTGCTGTCACTGAAGAAGAGGCTGGTGAGACGCTGAAACATGGTGGGGAGAGGTCCAGCAGGATGGACAGGGAGATAGAGCTACTGCTGGGCACCAGCTTCCAGGCACAGACACAGGAGAGTCGGGCAGGGAGAGGAGAAAGAGCCCTCGAGGTGTCAGTGACAGAGATGTTTGGCTGCCAGAGGAATCAGAGCTGAGCAGTGTGCAGTGCAGTTGTGAGGTGCTTCCCTTGGCTTCAGTGCAAAGGCCTGGAAAAGGGAAAGAAAAAGGATCAGCACATTAAAAGAGGCTGGCAGTGTGGCCCTCCTGCATCCCAGGGGCTCAGATGGGATCAAGGGGACAGCAAAAAGGTTCCTCTGACACTGATCTGTGCCATGGGCTGTCCCAGCTGGTGCTGTATCTGAAGCAGCACTGGGTGCCTGTGCCCTGCAGCCCCCACCTGCATCAAGCCCCTCATTGTGGCCCCATCCTCATGGGTGGGGTGTCCCAGGAGACCCATCCCCAGGAGCTGGCAGGGACAGAGCAGACACTGTCCCTAAGTCAGGCAAACACGCCAAGCTCCTGGCAGCAGGCAGGACGAGGACAGCATTGTCACAGAATCCCAGACTGGTTTGGACTGGGAGGGACCTTTAAGTTTCATCTGATTCCACCCCCTCCCTGGGCAGGGACACCTTCCCCTATCCCAGGGTGCTCCAAGCCCCATCCAGCCTGGCCTTGGACACTTCCAGGGATCCAGGGGCAGCCACAGCTTCTCTGGGCACCCTGTGCCAGGGCCTGCCCACCTTCACAGCCAAGAATTCCTTCCCAATATCCCATCTAACCCTGCCCTATGCCAGTGGGAAGCTTTCCTCCTTGTCCTGGCACTCCAGTCCTTTTCCAAAGTCCCTTTCCAGATCTCTTGGAGCCTCTTTAGGCACTGGAAGGGGCTCTGAGCTCTCTCTGAGTCCTCTTCGCTGGGTGAGCACCCCCAGCTCCCAGTCAGGCTCAAGACCTGACAGACTCCAGCCTGTGGAGCATCTTTGTGGCCTCTTCTGGACTCCCTCCAGCAGCTCCACATCCTTCTGATGTTGGCTCCCCAGGGCTGGAGGCAGCTCTGCAGGTGGGGTCTCACCTGAGTGGGCAGAGGGGCAGAATCCCCCCCTCACCTCTGCCCACCCTGTAAGGACAAGCCCAGGATGCTGTTGGCTCTCTGGGCTGCCAGCACACGCTGTTGTTCACATCCAGCCTCTCATCCCAGCCCTTTGTGGGTCTCTGCTTCACCTCTGCTCAGCTCATCACTGTTTTATCCCTGGGAAAGCACATTCCCTCCAGTGTGGGGGGAGGTCAGCACTCATTAATTTCGTTAATGTCTGCCAAGCTCATGGCAAGGCACAGGAGTGGCAGCCAAAAGGTGCAGAGTACTATTTGTGTGTTATTTGTGTGCCTCTTGGCCCAGAGACATTAAAAGGGCATGAAGAGGCCATAAAATGCCAGCAGGAGCTCAATGCAGTGAGAGGGACAGCTGGGTGCTGCCGTGCTTGGCACACTGATGTGGGTGCATTGAAAGGGTGAATCCCCATTTCATGGCAAAGCCCCAGGTCAGGACCCTGTCAGCCAAGGGGCCGTGGAGCTGGAGTGATGCTCCACCCAGGGGAACTCCATCTGCTCCAGGCAGGGGGGAATGGGCAGGGTACAGGGGCACCATGTGTCCACAGCCACCCCAGTCCTTCAGCAGGACAAGTTCTAGCTCAGCCCTCCTGCCCCGTGGCTTCCCCAGTCCCAGCACCCTGCAAAGGTGGCTGGCCTGGGCACTGCAGTTCTGGGGCTCAGGCACTCTTTTATTCATCCCTGTGGGATGGAAATGCCTTTTGCAGTCTCTCAGGTGCTTTGGGAGGAACAACATCTGCTCTACAATGCAGAAAATGAGAAACCAAAGGAGCCTTCCCCCAGGATGGGATTCCCTGCAGCTCAGGGGCTCTGATCTCAAACACTTCCAGCTGCAGAAGGGAGTGATGGAGCATGAAGCAGCCCTGCAACTGCCAGCTCTCCCTCCCTGGCATGGCCAGGGCAGCAGTGTGACACCACCTGTCCCCTAGAGCAGGTCTCTGGTGACTCCAGTGCCCCAGAGGCACAAGGCAGACCACTGGGCACAGCCATGCCCCGCTGCAGACTGCAGTGCTCAGGGCTCCAGCCCAGCTTCCCACTCACTCTGGGATGGCTCAGCTGAGGCTTGTGGAGACTCTCACCAGGCAGAACAGGAGGTCAGGGAGGACTCTGTTCTGTGTCCTGAGAGAGTCCCTGGCTTCCCCTGGAGGCACTGAGCAGGGAGGGTTTGGGCACTGAGACGTGACAGAGTTGTGTCTTTGAGCCCACAAGCACCACGGCCATGCTGCTACCCTCCAGTGCTATCACTGAAATCAGGCAGACCCCCCTCACCTGGACCATTAAAGCACATTCATGTAAGTCAAGGAAACAACACACAGAGGGGCTGGCTCTGAATGCACTCTGGTGTGCTCCACTCCAAGCACAGTGGGAGCTCCCTCCTGCAGGATGCCCACGTGCCTCCATCCCCACCTGGCTGCCAAAGGCCACCCTGGCCAGCCCCGAGGCTGGGGGTGGCCTCAGCATGCCAGCTCAGCCTGGAAGCCTGGCACCTGCCTGAGCACTCGCCTAGGCAGCAAGTACCTTTTAATATGACATGAATGTTAATTATTTAAGATGTTTATTAAATATCTAATTGTGGCAGAAACTCCACAGCTCCCAGGTTCCTGCTGGTGATGTCCCAGAGTCTCCCACTGTTTGCTGCTCCCCGGGTGCCTGGGCAGGAGGGCCTGGGGCAGCTCGTGGAGGCACAGGGGTCACAGGGGCCAGTCCCCCGCAGCCACCGTGGCCCTGGCTCCCTGTGAGGCCAGGAGTGGGTTCATGTGCTTATTGAGCTGGGGCATTGCCAGGCTGGCAGAAGTGCTGAGCCAAAGCTGACCCCAGTGTCAGCAGGGAGGTCCTCAGGATGACACCGTGGGGCTGGGGACAGCAGGGTCCCCTGTGCTGTGCCCCAAGCCCACCACACTAGGATGCTCTTGACTTACCTCATGCTAGTGTCAGTCTTTGTCCCTGCCCAGATATGGATGTCACCCAACAGCAGAGCTGGGGACAAGATCTGGCACACAGGGACAGGGGCAGACAGTGGCCCCAGTTTGGCTGCCAGGGCAAGGTCACCCAGAAAAGCACCCAAGCAGCCACCACAGGGCAGGGGCTGAGGCAGGCAGGGATTTTCCCTGTCGCCTAAGACAAGTCAGCCTGGAATGTCTCACTGCAGTGAGTGCTTCCCATGCTCTGCAGCCTTGGCTTTGGGAGCCCCCTGCCAGGGGCTCATTCTCCAGCAAGCTCAAAGTCAAATGACCACTGACATGGTCAAAAGCTTTTAGTTTTCCTTTGTTAAATCATGATGGAAGCTTTCACAGGACAGCAGGAAAGCTGTTTGGTCAGGAACAGAGCACCTGCCTGCTTAGGGACCAGTCTCCAGAAAATCACAGCAAGGGAAGTGAGGTACCTGGATTCCTCAGGTGTCCACCCCAACCCAGAGGTAATTTGTCTTTTCTGAGGACACAACAGACACTATTATTTTTGATTGTCCCCTCTCCCAAATGTAACTTCTTAAGTTAAGGCACAGGGGCTCACAGGCAGCTGTCATAGCTCCGAAGGAAGTGGGAGAGAATTAAAAGCTCCCCGAAGAGCAAAACTTGAACTGGATCATTTTAAAGGATCATTCCTCAAAGAATTCAAGTCTCCAGCTGTCACCCTCCCCAAGCCAGGGAATGTGGGATGGCCCTGACCTCTTTTATGGTGCAAGAGAGTCTGTGCCACGGGTAGGCTACAGTGGCAGGACCAGCACCATGGTGGTGCCCAGGGAGCTGCAGGAGGCTCCTGGCAAAGCCTTCAGGATCAAATCTGCAGCGTGAAGGCAGGAGTGAGGCCAAAATGCAGGCAAGGGCCAAAATGAGCATTAGTCCTCCCCCTCACTTTACCCTGTCTCTGAAAAACTCAGGTTAAAGCAGGAGGCTGAAGCTCTGATCTCTAGAACTCTCAGCAGGTTTGTGGATGGCACTGAGCTGTGTGGAGCAGTCAGTTCAGCAGATGGAAGGGATGGGGCACCCAGAGGGTCCTGGGCAGGCTGGAGGAGCTCACGTGAACCTCCTGGAGTTCAGCCAGGCCAAGTGCAAGGTCCTGCACCTGGGTCAGGGCAGCCCCAGCACCAGCACGGGGAGCAGCCCTGGGAGAAGGACTTGGGGGTGCTGGTGGTGACAAACTGGATGTGACCTGGCCATGGGCACTGGCAGCCAGAAACCAATCCTGCCCTGGGCTGATCCCACAGTGTGGGCAGAAGTGAGGGGGGATTCTGCCCCTCGGCCCACTCAGGTGAGACCCCCACCTGCAGAGCTGCCTCCAGCCCTGGGGAGCCAACATCAGAAGGATGTGGAGCTGCTGGAGGGAGTCCAGAAGAGGCCACAAAGATGCTCCAAAGGCTGGAGCCCCTCACCTCTGGGACAGGCTGGGAGAGCTGGGGGTGCTCACCCAGAGAAGAGGAGGCTCCAGGGAGAGCTCAGAGCCCCTTCCAGTGCCTAAAGGGGTTCCAAAAGAGCTGGAGAGGGACTTTGGACATGGGATGGAGTGCCAGAACAAGGGGGAATGGCTTCCCACTGCCAGAGGGCAGGGTTAGATGGGATATTGGGAAGGAATTGCTCCCTGTGAGGGTGGGCAGGCCCTGGCACAGGGTGCCCAGAGAAGCTGTGGCTGCCCCTGGATCCCTGGAAGTGTCCAAGGCCAGGCTGGATGGGGCTTGGAGCACCCTGGGATAGGGGAAGGTGTCCCTGCCCAGGGCAGGGGTGTGGGATGAGATGCTCTCGTAAGGTCCCTTTGTACTCCAACCATTCTGTGATTCTGCAATCTCCCATCCCTCTAGAAGAGAGCAGCTCCTTGCCCAGGAGCTCCAGGCCCTCCCTGGCAGCCACCAAGCTCCTCCATCAGCTCATCACAGAGGACTCAGGTGACCTGCTCAGCCCTTCACAAGACGAGACTCCTTGGCCAGCTCCTGCCCAGTGAGATGGCCACGTGCCACCTCCATCCCTGCAGGTTCCACCAAGCACTTCTCTGGCTGGAGCAGCCAGCAGCACACCAAGTTTTGAAGTTTATCCAGGTATTTGGAAAGCCTCTGCTTTCCCTGCAGCAAACATTTCCCCCATTTACACCAGGGCATGGAGGGCTGGCAGTCTCAATGGGAGCTGCAGCGCAGGAGGGACCCGATAGTGTCCCTGATGGGGGACTGAGGTCAATCTGTGCCTTGTCAACAGGCAGAGGTGGTGCCCACAGAACCAGTTTGGACCAGGAGATGCCTTCTCTTCCTTTCAGGTCCCTTCTTCCAGCTTTCCTGCGACTGCAGTTGCCGCACATCTGTGGGGGAAGTGTGTCCCAGGTGTCTCTGCTCAGGACACAAGGGGATTGCCTATGTGCCACACCCTTGGGGCTGAGCTGCCCCAGAAAGCACACACTGAGCCCCTGTCCCTGCCAGAGCTGGGGCCACCACCACGGGACAGCTGCCATCCTTCCCAGGCTTCCACAAACCCCTGACTCGGCATGTCAACCAGGCACTGCCAGCACAAGGGGACAGCCCACCAGGGACACTCACCTGGGGACAGACAAGTTTCTAAACGAATTATGTCCATCAGAATCCTTCCAGAAAGTCCAACAGCCTTTTACAACAAGCCAAAAGGTATTAAAAATATTAAATTCAAAGTGGAAGTAAGGAAACCACAATGCATCAAGTTATTTTTTCCCCTTCAGAAACCTCGACACAATAATTAGTTTTCTGAGTCACCGTGGCTGCAAATAACCCCAGGAGCTAAGAATAGGGAGCAGGCTGGGCAGCAAAGCCCCGGGGTGGCCAGGAGCTGCAGCGCCGCAGGACTGGAGCGCTCGCAAGTCACAGCGTGCAAGAAAACAGCAGCTCCCCTTGGAAAGGGCAACAGGCTCCCTGAAACTTTCCATAAATACTGGGCGGCGGGAGGGATGCTGCTGGCAGGCAGCGGGAGCAGCCCTTCCTCGGCACAGCTAAGAATACCCCGCGCAGTCAGCCCGGCAGGAGGCAGAGGTACAAATCAGGTGCCTTCCTCCAACCCACTTGGGAAATGGGATTCTCGACTCATTTTACCTAAATTAGACAAGCGTTTCAAAGGCTCGCTGTGCTGGATGTAGGAAAATCCTAAACCTGGCACAGAAACACAACACACAGAGGGGGATCCAGCAGCTGGGCAGCTCGGGGGAGTTCTGCTCGTCACCCCAGAAATGACCAGCAAATCATCCCTGGCCTGTCCCCTACCCCCGCCAAGGGAGGGACCAGAGCTGGCAGGGACCTGCCTGGGACAGTTTGCTGGAGCTGAATTAGCGCTGAATTTGGTCCCACATCAGCTGTGCTCCAGAGCTGGCTGATCCTGCTGCTTTGCCAGCAGGCCATTGATGGATTCCCTTGGGGGAGCCCTGGGCACAGGGGCAGAGCTGCACCCCGAGGTGCTGCCAGCACAGACAGACTGATTCCAGCAAAACAGAGGCTGAGGCTGAGCCAGAGCCTCTTCCACGGCAGATCAGGGGAGTAGAGGGGGGGAAGGCAGAGAGCAGTTTGAAAAATCCCAAAAAAATCTTCATCATGAGACTCTTCTGATTAATGGCAGACCAAGACAGGACCTGGAAGGGCTTTCCTCAGCCAGTCCAGGGTCTCAGCAGGAACTAGAGCTCCCACATGCTCCTCCAGATCCTGTCTGAAGGAGGGGGACCCTGAAGAATGAGGAGATGTTTTTCCCAGAGCTGGTCTCTGCATCCGCAGCAGCTTTTCTGTCACTGCTGCAGGAAGGTCCTTACCCCAAGGGCAAATGTGGCCTCGTGCTGCTTGATATCATCACACACAGTCCTGGCAAAGCTGCCAGGGGCTGGCAGCATCTTGGAAATTTTAGATTTGCCATGAGCCGTGCTATGAAATTTTAGAACTTTCCTCTCTGGGATGCGCTGGGTGAAGCATCCCAAGGAGTGAAGCATCCCGAGGAGCTGCACACTGGCAGGGAGGGGAGCAGCCCAGCCTTACAGCCTCCACAAATCACAGAGGCTGAACAGTGCCTGGGACCCTGGACTGTGACACCACAAGAACCCCGAGCTCCCAGCAGCTTTCCCCAGGCCACTCAGGCCCCCCCTCACCAGAGCAGGACTCGCTGTGCAGTCAGCATTAAAAACCCCTCAGATACAAGTTTGTGTCACAGGGCTTTCCAGTCTAATTACAAGTTTGTGTTACCATTTTATTACCTGGGGAAAAACTTTTATATTTTTCCTTTTTTGTTCACACAGATAAGCAGCAGTTTGATGCAATGGGTTCCTGACAGTGAGCTACAGCAGACAGCTTTTGTCTTTTTTTGTGGTAGGTTTGTTGTTTGAGAGGGGAGAAGGGGAGTATTTTGGGGGGAGGAAATACAAAAGGAGAGGAAAGGTTTATTTTAGAGCAAAACAACACAATTCTTGGCACTCTGTAGATTAAGCCTGGTGGGAAAGGAGGTCCAGCACAGTCCTGTACCCGAGCCCAACACCTGTTTCTGGGAGGGTTTCTGGGATTGTTTCCTACCCCAGCAAAACCTTGGCCGAACAAGCAACAGCACTTGGCACCTGCCCAGCTCAGCCCTCGTTGGTGCTGCTTCAGCACTGGCTATTGCTGGGCTCGAGGGAGAGTTTAATCCACTATTTTGGGATGCCAGTCTCTTTGCTCAGATGCTCTGAGCAGGGCTGTAGCTCCCCTACACAAATATGCATATGTATGTGCATAAAAGAATTACAAGAGCAAAAATTCCCTTTTTAACCCATTTTTACACTCCATAAAATCCAAGTTTTTCCACAACAAGTCCCCCCAGATAGGAACAGGATTAGTTTCCAGGGCCCACCAGGCTCAGCCAAGCTGAGGTGAGAGACATGAAATCCAGAGGAAAGTTGCCTTGTTAGGACTTATGACTTTTTTGAGCTGTCCCAAAGGAGGTGTCCTTAGAGCAGCAATAGCAGAGGGAGATGCTGAGTTTGGTAGCTGAGGGACTCCATCCTGGGATGTGATGGAATTGCCCCATGGCACAAACCTCAGCCGAGTACTGCCAGCACCCTCCCCCTCCACGCACAGCCCCTGCCTGGGCAGCACAACTAAACTCAACAAAAATATCAAAGCATACATCTGAATCTCATAAAACCTGGTGGGATTTACAAACACAATCGAGACCTAAAGACAGAGGGATCTAAATCCAAAGCACCAAGGATTTTCTGGAAACAGATAATACTTTGTGTTAGCAATTCGCATCTATTTACATTCTTTACACAAATTTATTTCATATAGTATACTATATATGCTATATTTTATACAGTATGTAACACACAGAATAGGAAGGTGTCCCTACCAGGACATCCCCTGGCAGGGCGTTGGAACGAGATGATTTTTAAGGTCACACCCAAACCGACTCATTCTGTGATTCTATGACATATTTAACATATTGACACATACTTGTATTTATATATTTACATTCCTTTTCCAAATCGCCACGTTTCGCACCCGAAGTGCGTCTAAGCATCACGGGGGGAGACACATCCACGTTTCCTGCCGAGAAAAGCCACAGCAGCGACGGCGCGGGAGGGGCCCGGGGCCACCCACGCGTGACCCCCGCGGGCAGGTCCCACGTGCCGCGACCGCCGCCGCCCCGGGCCGGCGGGGTCACGGCGGGACACGGGGGGAGCGCTGTGACGTCTCAATGTCAAATGCAAATGAGGAACGTCACCACAGCGCAGCCAATGGGAGCGGGGAACGACCGCCAATCTTAATCCGGTGGAGAAGAAACAAACAACAGGCGCGGGGGGGCCGAAGCCGAGGGGTCCCGGGCCGCCCCCGCCGGACGCTCCCCGCCCGGGCCGAGCGGGCCCGCAGAGCCCCCACCCCCGGCCCCGCTGCGGCCCCGACCGCGTCCCGCGGCACTCACCGGCCCTGCGTGTCCCGGGCGGCGGAAGGCGCTGAGGTAGTGCCGGTGCCGGGGCGGTATCGGTATCGGTGCCGGTGCCGGTGCGGACCCCGCGGTTCTGCCGAGCGCGCGCCGCTCCCCCGCACAAATCGGCACCTTCCGACAGCTGATCGTGACGTCACAAAGCGGACCGCCCCCCGCCGCCGCAGCCAATGGGAGTGGGCGTAGGGAGGGCGGGGGCGGGGCCCGCCCCGGGGTGGGGCCGGGGTCCCGGGAGGGGAGCGGGGTCTGGGGGGACGCGAGCGGGCGAGGCCGGGGCCGGCCGGGTTCCTCCGGGCCGCGGGGCGACGAGGCGGCAGAGCCCCGGGCAGGCGGCGGCGAGGGGCTGGGGACTCCCGGGGGCGCGGGGGGAAAGGAAAAGGCTGGAGAGCGCCGGAGTGTTGGGGTAGAGGGGAACGGCTGAGCCCCCGGAGGTGCGGGGGAAGAAGGGAGCTCCGGCACCGAGATACAACGGGAACGGGAGGAGGGAGGTGGACACAAGAGCTGAAGCCACTGGACAGAAAAAGCGATAAGAGTCCGGTCCCGCCCGCAGCGCCCCGAGGACGCGGGGGGACAGGAAGGGTGCGGGGGATGTGCTGGCGCCCGCCGAAGGGAAGGGACAGAGGCTTGAGGCTTCCCGGACACCCACTGCCTTCTCACTGCTGCGAAGGAGGGGGCTGGGCCCGAAAACCCTGGATGTGCCGCCCGACCATTACCCACCTGCGAGGGGACTCAGGGGGTTCGTGAGGAACGACACCAGGAACGTCCCTGGAGTGTCACAGCCCCTCAGGATGCTTGGCATTACCGGGTTTGCCTTCATCCTCAGCATGGGCTGGCCGTCGGACCAAGGTTTGGTTTGGCCTCGTGCCAGGCTTGTCACAGGGCAGGATATTGTCTGTATAAAGATAGAACATTTATTAAAACAGTGATTAATGGAGCCGTTTGGGTGTCTGAGTCATGCATGGAACAGTTAGGACTCATCTGGCATCACAGGTGAGAATTCCCCATTGTAAATTCACAAGAGGTAGAATTTAATTGTGTCTTATTCAACACGAGGTCACAAATTAAATAACATTTAGTCTTCCGTAATTGAAGGATCTTGCAGAAGAGTATAAACCATTTTGGGAGGAGAGCTGCCACCCTGCAGAGCTCCCACCCCACTTTGCCAGGAGGGGAGCAGAAGCCTGTGAAGCTTGAAACAGTCCTAAACAGAAAATCCACTCATTTGGGATGTCCATGGAGGGCATTTTGAGCTGGCCATGGCAGTTTCAGTGAATGCCCAAGGAGCTGAAGTTGCTGGGTATAGAGGGGGATGATCTGCAGAAGACACGCAAAAGTTACAGCATCACCACACTTGACCTCCAGCCTGGCCCCTGCCTGAAGCCAAGAGCTCCTGCTGCCCATGGAGGTTCATTTTGCTGCTTCTGCTTGTCCTGGTTTCACACGGAGTGATTACAGGATGGCTCCTGCTGGCTGCAGCAGGAGTGCAGAAATTAGCCTTTAATCCTGCTGCCGCAGAGGAGGGCATAAAAAAATGCAGCAGAATGAATCTCGTTAGGGTGAAACATGTTCCAGGGTAAACTTCCCCATTTGTGCTGGCATATGCCCTAAAGCACAGGTGCAAATGGGATGCCCCTCTCCCCATTCCTACAGGGATGGGAGATGCTTCAGTCTCTGCCGCACCCTGCCCTGGTCTCCTGCTGCGGAGAGGGGGTGGCAGTCCCCTCCCAGGGCAGCTGTAGCCCCAGCGATTTACTGCTGGAAAAGTGCAGATGGCGAGGCAGAGCAAGGAGCTTCTCACCAGCCTGGGGCCATCAGCAGTGGCTGCCAGGCCCTGCTGTGCCTGGCCAGAGCTTGCGGCCAGGGGCTCTGGGGTGGGTGACAGCTGTGCTGTGTGACAGTGGGAAGTGACTTTAATCTTGCTGGCACAGGGAACAGTGGGCAAGAAGCCGTGGTGGCCCAGCCCTCGTGTGCCTACAACGCTGCAGTGCTGAGCTGGGGTCCCTGTCACTGTGTCTTCTGTCTGTGCATAGCAAGGAGAGACTGGAGGGACCACCGGTGTGTCCCCAGGGACAGCAGTGTCTGCTGACACCGAGTAAGGGAAAAGAAACCAGAGTGCCTTCCCTGTGGCATCCCGAGGTAGGATGGGGGAACACATGGCATGACCTGGCTTTGACTCCTGCACGGCTCTGGCCCTCAGGTCACTGCGAAAGTCACGCTGAGCTGAGCTGCGAGGCCTGAGGTGGCTGTGGCTGGAGAGGATGAGCAAGCAGCTGACTGCACCTCACCTGCCCGCAGGTAATGGGGACTTAAGTGGGGCCTTGTGTGTCACAGCACGAGCCCACCCCAGCAGCTGCCTCGGGCTCTGCTGCTCACGAGTGTAACTGGAGGCACTCTGGGAGCTTGGGTGACTGCTGAAAATAGGAAGGTGATCACACTGGCTTCTGCTTCATCCAGGAGGTTTTGAGAGCAGCACTGAGAGCCTCTGGCAAGGTGCGGGGCCAGTGTGTAATGCACGCGCTTCATTTCACCCAGCAAATGGCATGCAAAGCAGGCAGGGTGCTCATTATAGAATGGTTTGAGTTGCAAGGGCCCTTAAGGATCACCTAGCTCCAAGTCCCATTTACCTGTCCTCTATTAAAAAAAAAAAAAGCCTCCCAAAACTTCTAAAACAATAAGAGATCAGGGAAATAATAGTATGTTTGGATCTTTGTAAATCCCTCCAAGAACACATCTCCAACTTTGGCATTGACTGAGAAGGGGGTCCCAGGGCACCAGGGCACCCCTCCAGCCCCAACTGCCCCCTCTGGTTTCCCTGCAGGTGCCTGGGGTGCCCTTACTGCATCCCAAGCAAGTGCTGCTCCTGGCATCCCTGACATGAGTTTTCCCGGAGCCCAGAGAGCTCTGGCCCAGCTATTCCTCCTGGTGATGCTGAAGTCACCAGGTAACTGCTGAGCACCTGAAGAAGCATTTCCCAGCCATGTCCTGGGGCTATGGGTCAGCAGCTGGCTCAGTCCTTGCAGCTCCCAGGTGCCCGAAGGCCACAATCGGAGTGTGCCACAGGGCTTGCTGCCACACCATGAGCTGGGCGCTCGTTGGCTGGGGCTGGGAAGAGCAGTTAATGAAGAAGTACACAGGCAGTGTACAGAGACAATCCTTCAACAGAGGCTCTGTGCCAAACAGCAGAAAACAGGGAAATGAATCACAGAATATACTGAGCTGGAAGGGACCCAAAAGGATCACTGAGTCCAGCTCTGAAGTGAATGGCCCATACAGGGTCAAGACCTCACCTTGGTGTCATTGGTGCCATGCTCTGATCAACTGAGCTAATCTCAGGGTCTTTATGAATGAGCAGAAGCTGCTCATTCTCCTTCCCTAAGCCACCCTGTCCCACCCCATCCTGCTGAAAGCCCTTGGGGTACCCTGTCCAGGGCCCCAGGGATGTGCCCAGACACCCACCCAGCCCCAGTGAAATGGACTGGGAGGTGCCACCAATCACCCACGCACACCCCTGGTGTCTGTATGTGCCACACCTCAGCTCCTCAGGTAGCTGTTCCTGTGCTGCTTGTCCCTTGGGATAGATTTGCCTGGAAGCTCCTGCCTGAAGTTGTTTGTGTTGTAGATCCAGAAAATGCAACATGCACTCTTTCACATCATTAAAAATCCTCATCAATCCCCTTGGGAGCACCTCTGGTCCCCTGAGTGGTGGCACTGGGGACAAGAGGCATGCTCCTTACTTAAACTGGGAAAGACCACCAGTCCCTGAGGAACCCAAGTGTCTTGCTGGCCTTCGGTGGCGAGAGTAAGGTCCATGAGGCACAGGCCCAGCATGGCTTCTCCCCCACTGCCTTGCCCCTCCCAGATGCCTGAGACCTGTCTGGTTCAGGTGGTCTCCATCCCAGGTCCACAGGACTCCACAGAAGGGTCTCCTCCCTCTTCCCAAAGGGATGCTGGCAGGGAGACACAGCTGTGTCTGGCCAGACACACACCCAGCTGAAGGGCTCAGTTCAGCCCCTGCTGGGCAGGGCAGTGTGGATGTGGTGTGGCTCAGGTGAGTGGTAAATGGGGGCTGTTACCAACCCGGGTCACTTGCTGTCCAGTGGCCAGGACCCCAGTGTTCCCAGCACCCCAGTGCTCCCAGCACCCCAGTGCTCCCAGCACAGGTCTTTGCATTGGCTCCCAGAGCCCAGTGGGCACAGAGACCTCTGCCCAGCCCCCTGGCCCACGCTGGAGAAGAGCTGTGAGGCACTCAGGGAACCTGTGGTTCTTGCAAGGCTGGGACAGTTCCTTCCCGGGATGCCTGTGGGACAGGGATGTGCTCTGCAGTGGGGAGGAGCTGCTCTGTGCTGCATGGCCTGGATGAGAGACAGTAACTTGGGTGAGGTGCAGAGCAGATGGTTGATGATCAAATCTATGGGGCAACCACCGCCCTCCAGCCCCATAAAACCTCCTGTGCCCCCCATAGATACCCACAGCCCATGTAGCACCCGAGGGTGGGGGGAACAGACAGGGCTTGGTTCCCCAGCTGCCCTGCCATGGGAGAGGGCAGCAGGCTGGCCTCATGTGGACTTCCATCCCAGAGAAACTGCCCAGCGCCTGAGATGAGGATGGTCCATGAAGAGCCTGGGATTTGCCTGAGGCTCTGAGTGCAGCTTTCCAGCAGTGAAGGAGCATGGAGGAGTTTACCTAGAACAAATACTGTGAGTGCCCTCTGGGAGTGACCACAGCAAGGAGGTGACCTCACTGGAAAGAAATCTGGGTGTTGCATTTGCACTTCTCTGACAAAAAGACCTATTTCCCAAGGATGAACGTAGGACAGAGGTTTTGCATTTGTCGCATAAAAAAAGGGACTTGCTTCTATATTTGGAATTTGGGTCACCAGCAGCTTTCTGCCAGGAGACACCAAAACAACTTTGAAAAACAGGGCTGCAAACCGGCTTTGGGCCAGGCAGCAGTGTCCGGTCGGGAAAGCTGCCCAGGGGGAGTGATGGGAGGAGAGCTTGGCCGCCTTTGGCAGCAGCGCCCGGCCGGGGCGGGGTGTCCCTGCCGGCTGGGGACACTGCTGAGCCCCTCCAGAGCAGCCCCGTGACCCCAGCCCGGCGGCGTCTGACTCAGGGCACCCTGGACTGCCACCTCCTTGTTTTTCACAAGCTCCTCGCTTGGCTCGGGGACAGAAGGAAATAGCAGCTGGTGAGATGAGCCCAGTAATTTGACTCAAGGCGATTTTGGGGTGCGTGTCTCAGCACGGAGTAGCCTCGCCGGTCGGGGTGCAGCAGCAGGGTCAGTGCCTGTGAGGCGAGAGGATGGCGAGGGACCGGAGCCGGCAGCACCCTGTCAGCCCCTGCCACGGCCAGAGCCCGGCGGAGGGGGCAGGCAGCTGCCAAGGGCAAGGAGAGCCGGCAAAGCTCCGCACTCTGCCTGCGCTGCGGAGGAGGGAGTGCGGAACGCGGCTGCTGCCCACTGACAGCCACCGGCCACGGCGGCTTCCGATGGGTCTCCTCAAAAGTGACTGATACTCGGCTTCAGCCTTCCGCACCGTGCCAAGAGAACGAGCCTGCCCGCCCTGCTGCCCCCTGCCCCTCCACTGCCGGGCTTTCCTGCTCCCCGCCCTTCGCAGTCCCCGAGGCTCGTCATTCCCCGACCCCGGATCCCAGCAGCGGCTGTTGCCTCCAGGGTCCCCCAGCCTCACCCCTAAGGAGCTCATGCCATAAGCCCTAGTGGGGGGATATGCTCCATCGTGGTGGGGTGCTCTCCACAGGGGTGATGTGTACTCCACAGAGGTGGAATGTGCTTCATACAGGAGGGATGTGATCCATAGGGTAGTGTGCTCTCCATGGGGAGGGTGTTCTCCATGGGAGAGTTGTTCTCCACACATGAGTTCCATTGAGTGTGCATTAGCCCAGAGGACACACAATGGTCTGGAGGCAAGGTATGGACCCCAGCTCAAGGCTCGCTCTTCCTGTAGCCCTTCTGACTCCAAGCAGGCTGGACAAGGACCCAGGAGCCCTTGGGAGCCTTGGCACTCAAGAGTCCCCCAATATTCTGATGCTCCTGAGGGGCTTCAGTGACAGCACGGCTTTATAGCTTCTATAAATCAGGACAGTTGCATTTTCCAGATTTTGGATCATACATCTCTCTCTGCCTTCTCCAGGAGTAGGCTCCTCTGTGTACTCCTGGGTAGAAGTGACCCCCTCCTGACAGGTGCCATGAGGTGCCCAGGGCTCTGCCCAGACCGTGGTGCTTTATTCAAGTGTGTTCCCAAGCTGCCCTCAAGTCTGTGTGTCCCAAAAATAAGATAAGCATTTGAATCAGCATTCAGCGCATCTTTAAGGTCAAGATTTAATCCTGCCTAAACCAACCTCAGGCCAGCAGAAGTGCAAGCCTAGCCATGCCTTCATCACCAAAGGTGCTGCAGCCCAGTGGTTCAGGGCAGGTCATGCCATGGTGCTGCTGGGGCCCTGTGTGTGTCTGGGCTGGATGAACACTGGAAGCTGCCATCTTCCACACAACAGCATTTCTGGCTATTTTGACTCCTGCCACATATTTGCCTCATGCAAGGTAAGGTTTTGGCAGTCAGTCCTGCTGCAGAGCAGTGCTGAGCCCTGGGATCCACCCAGGCTGGGGAGGCTCAGCCCTCCATGGCAAGAGTAGAATAAAAGGTTGGGCTGAAGCTGAATAAAAAAGCAACCGCTCAGTCACCTGGTCAGGCCTCCCACAGTTCAGTGTGGATTTGTTTTAGCCCCAGGAGTGCACACCCTGAGCTGTGAGCCTGTCTGGGCTCAGGCACAAGGCAGTGCTGACCATGGAGGAATTAATCCTCATCTTCGTCTATTCATAGTCCCATATATTTGTACCCATTTTAATTTAAATCCCTCCCTAGGGCAGAGGCAGGAACTTCCTACACTCAAATTCAAGCCAGGACAATCATAATCAAATAAAATGAAACCCGGGTCTTCCATTTCAGGGAATGGGAAAATTACAGGGTAGAAATCACTCTTCTGTAGCTGCCCAGCCTTGATTACTCAGCTATGGCTTGCTGGAGATTGGTCAAGATGTTGTGTGCCAGGTGGACCAGTTTTCCTGCACTTTGCTGGTGCCACCCAGACATGCTCCTTCTCTTTGGTCCTCGTACCTCATGATCCAGGGTCACACCACACCTTTCTCAGCAGCCGGTGTCCACAGGGGACACTGCTGCTGGACACAACCATGGTGACATGGTGACACGGTGACACAGCCCAGTTCTGGTGTGGAGACAAGGCTGCTCCATCAGGCTTTCCTGTGGATGCCTGTGCTCCCGCCTAAACCGCACAGCCTCACCATCAGCATCCTCATCTGAGAAGGTCTGAGTAGGGTGGGGAAAAATGAACCCTTTACTCCCTGCTGAGGAATTCTCTGTCCTGCAGTTTGGTTTTGTCCCAGTGTGGAGGGGCAGGGCTTCCCAGAGCTGGCAGGAGCAGCCTTGGGATGGCAGTGCTGTGCTCAGCTGCCCTGGCCGGGTCACCAGCACTAGCTCTGCTCTGCTTCCCCTTTCCTAATGGGTGAATTTTCAACAATCTAAGTTGTCCACGCTGGAGTAGGATCCCTGGGACAAGGACAGGCTCCTCACTCAGTGGTATCCTCAGCCTTGGAGGGTCTGTTCCAGCTGGGCTGATGGTTGTCCTTGTGCTGAGATACCTTGGCTCTTCTCTCCAGACTATGACATGCCACCAGGAGAGAGGCTGCTCCCACCACTCAGAGGCGTCTGAGCTTCCTGTCCCGAGGTTAGAGGCAGCCAGGAGGGAACCTGCACTCTGCAGCTGCCCTGGCTGAGCAGGGACCTCACTGATCCTGCAGCCCTGAGCCTTGGCCTTGCCTGGGTCTCCCTGGGGACAGGGACTACTTGCCTGCAGCTTTCTCTGTATGCTTCCCTGGTCCCTGATGCTGGGAGGATTCCTGCCCCACTGGGATGTCCCTGCTCATTTGGCTCTTTGGCTCAGTCTCTCCCTGGAGAGACCCTTGCTTTCAGTACCCATTGAGAGTCACTTCATACTCTTCATGGAAAAAGATTGTAAAGCCAGGTGTGAAAAAAGGAGATGAGGGAACTCAGGAGTTGATGGAGAGCCTGGAGCAAGTTTACCAGTTTCCATATGGCATCTCTCCAAAGGAGGGATCTTCTTCCTTGTCGAGCTTCTGTGGGTGTGGTATGGACCAGGCAGAGTCTTTGGAGTCTCATGGCACAGAGGGCAAAGCAGTGGTGTGATGCCAGACCAAGAAACTTCCTGTGCCTCACAGAGAAATGGGATGGCTCCGAGGGCCGTGAGGCTGTGCTCCAGGTGCCTGGCACCACCGTTGTGCTCCTGCCTTGCCCAGTGCTGGCCCCAGCCTGCAGGGAGCCAGGGGCTGTGCAGGGCAGGAGGACTCAGCTGCCTCCAGCAGCACTGGAGTTTGCTCCCAGGTGTCACCCCAGAGTGAAACCCAAGAGAGTTCCCAATACGGGAGGGCAGCTATAAATGTCCTGTCCTGTGTAGGTTTTGCTATATTGAGGGCAGGAAGGGAACACTAAAGTCTCCTCTTAATCCGCAGTCTGGTTTTGTGCTGAGATGAAGGGAACAGATCCCCTGTGACCGTGCCCAGGGTGCCTCCCCCCAGTCCCAGTGCGGGCAGACACCGGTGTGTGCACATCCCTGCACGCGGCACGTCCCCAGAACACCCCTCCAAGCCCTGCCCACCACCCACCCCAACGACCTGAAAAACCACCACCCAGATTAAAATTAGCTTGGGGACATTTCCAGTCAGGCCAGCAGCTCTGCTCGAGGGCAGTGCCAATGGCACGGCTGGATATGTCACAGCCATGGCCCTGGCTGGAGAAGCGCACAGCTCCCACACCGCAGCAGTGTAAGGTGTGGGACCACTGCTACAGCCAGCCAGGCATGGGGTGGGGATCTGGAGAGGGGAGCTGGAATTCGGCTGCAAATGGCCAGGCTCCCTTTTCTACACACCTGGGGATGTCTGGCGTTTGTACTTACTGCCTCAGACTGAGCCACAGCCACAGGCACGGGCCTGGGGAGGCAGCACTGCAGTGCACAGCCACATTAGGGCCATCGTGGAGAAAATTTTCAGCCCACCATTGCACATCTGTTGCCTGACGGGAGACGAGCTGGTGGACTACCAGCTGCAGTGCCTGCCGGTCTCAGATGAATCAAGCCAGCAGAGTCCTGCTCTCATCCTGGCTCCAGTTGTCCTCCTGCTGCCCCTCTCCCACAGGCACAAAGCCTGACCACCTTGCAGCCATGCTGCCTTGTGCATGACCAGGAATGAACCCCCACCACACAGAGCTGTGCCTCCTGGGCAGCCGGCTCCTGAAAACCCAGGCACGAGCCACCTTCACGTGCTGGCAGCCATGGATGGGCTGCATGAATGGTCATGTTTGCTCTGGGTGCTGCCAAGCACCTGCTTGTGCTGGCAGGGCACCCTCCAGCAGCTCGGCACAGAGGCAGGAAGAGGTGTCCTGCCGTGGTGGGGTGCTGGGTGGGCCAAGCTCTGCTGTGCTGGTCGGGTCCTGCAGGCTGAGGCTGAGGCAACCCCCAGGGCAGACGGGAGACAGCAGCTCTGCCCTTCCACAAACCCCGGGCTGACCTCAGCTGGCTGTATTCGGTCTCACCGTGCCAGGCTGGGGTGGAGGTAAACACTGCAGAGCTGGGTGACAGGACTGAGAGCTCTCAAGGACTCTGTGGCATTTTAAACATCCTCCCCCAGACACCACGAGAGGCAGAGTCCCGCTGTGTATACCTTGGCACCCTGCTGAAGGACCATGTCACCCTCCCCTGGAGCCAGCAGAGGAATTAGGATCGCAGTGACATTGGAGATGGGACTCCAAATTTGAGGAGAGGACAAGGGGAAATTTTTTCCTTTGCTCTTCAGGCACCATCCCAAGACCTTTGATACACAGAGGAGTTTTACAATACCCACAATCCCTGGTAGCCCCGTGCCTCTGGGTTACATCATCTGGGTGCTGGGTGCAGGCCAGGGTGAGTGTGGTGGCAGACACAGCCAGATGCAGCTCTGCAGTGCTCGCCCTGCCTGCAGCAGGCTTGGTGGTGGCACTGCTCTGGTGTGACTTGCAGGAGCACTGTGCTGCCTGTGCCCAGCTCCACTCCAGGCCATGGTGGCTCTGCTGCTCAGCACCTCCCTAGGCAGTGAAGCACACCTGGCCCTTGTGTCACCACACTGCTCTGCCCCGTCATAGCAGTGAGACCTGTCACCCTGGCACAGGGATGTTGTGTACACGTGTGCCTGTCACTTTGCTCCTTGGATGGTGGCCTCCCCAAGCATGGTGCTTTCCAAGGAGCTGACCTTAAAAAGAGCAAAGCACAGGCTGCCTTGAAGGTTCCTGCTCTCAGGCATTCCCATTGGGTCTTGGCAGGCACCCTGGTCCTGCCAGCCAAGCTCTCCCACCAGGAGGGTGGCTGTCACCAAGCCCAGCCACCACTGCCTTATAAGGACCCTTCACTGAAATTGCCTTCAGATCCCTCTGCTCTGTCCATGTTGCACATGGAGATGAAACCCTCAAGAACCACCAAATCACGCCAGGCAGTAGATGCCCCTGCATCTTCTCCTGTTCTCTCCCACATGAAGCCCAGGCTTCTGCTTCTCTTAAAGTCTCCTTCTCTCTGAAGGAGAGTTAGCAAAGAATTTTCAGGGTTTCCAGGCTTAGCTGCTCCACCAAAATGCCTTAAAAACAATTTTCTCACCTTTTTTTTGAATATTAAGGAAGAAGCCAAAAAGCTTATTGGCCTGACTTCTCTTTAATCCTCTTCCAAATACTTGAGTACCTGAGGATCCCAAAAACGGAGAGGCTTTGACCTGTGATACAGTTGAGCACAAGAGGAAAAAGGGGCCCTAAGTCAGCACATAGTCCAAAAATAGAATGAAGGTTATCTGAAAAATGCACTAAATATAGACAAAATGTTTCAGCCCCAGCTGCAGCCGGCTCAGTGTCACTTGCAGGCAGGATTTTAAAGGTCCACGGTCCCAGCCAACATGCTCAGAGCAGGTTCATGTCATATCTTGGTTGCTTACAGCCCCACCTTGCTCTGCCTTGGCTCTCAGAGCACCCAAAGTGAGTGCCCAAGATTCCCACCCCCGGGGGTGCTCCCAGGGTGAGGAGGAGGCAGCAAGCCCAGCTCTTTACAACCCCCAGCACAGGGAAATTCCATAGAAAGTCTGCACTGGCTCTTGGAGAGCACAGGTACAGGTGATCCTGCTGGGAGTGAGACCAACCAGAATGCCACAGCCACCAGACTTCTCAAATCACTCAAACCTCACAGCTGACTTTGCTGTTGGTTTAAGCCAGCGAGGAAGGTGCAGGCAAGGGCTCCTTTCATCCGAGTCAGGTCATTCAGCTCCATTTACAGCACAGTGGGAGAACTTCCAGTTTTCTGGCACTTTACAGCCCTGTAAAAGCCTAACCCTTCCTTCTGCCCTGCCCGATGTGGAATGGTGACCTGCAGTTTTCAGGAAAGGGGGTCCAGGCAGCCCTGAGCTCACCAGCACCCGTGCAACACTGCTGCCTCTGGCACCATGCAGAGGGAATGTCCCCACTGGGTCTCTCCTTGCCCAGCTTGGGGCACTAAAGCCAGATCCAGGGGGGAATTTTTCCACCTGCATCCTGCCAGACCCCTTCACCTGATAGATCCACCTCTTCCCCATCTCCTGCCCACCGAAGTGTGGGAGTGACTGTACCATCCTGACACAGACGTTCCAAGGACAACAGGCATGGTTCGTGGGAGGAGAGGGCAGCACCAGTGGGCAGCAGGACGGAAGGAAGGGAGTTTCACCCGTGCAGCCCCGAGGCACTGGAGGACTGCTCTCCCAGGAGATCTCTAGAGCTCTAGGTGGGCACCAAAATGGATCTATCAGCTCTGCATGTTTCTGGGATTTGGTGATTTTTGGTCACCAGCTCCTGGGATTTAAAAATCCCTCCCCTGAGAGTTAGGACCGACAAAGGTAGAAAGAAACTCATAACATGTGTCTTACAGGGCCAAGGCTTGCTATCTTTTTAAAATGAGATAGGAAAGTTTCCATGAAAAAAGTCCAAGATCCTTTGAAGTTCCCATGGCTCATTGCCTACAGGCCGAGTGAGCCCTGGCAGCCTGGCATCCTCCTCTACCAGTGCTGGCAGCACATCCAAGGAACAGCCCCACCTGCAGCAGTGGGGTCTCTTTTGGGAACAAAGCACGAGGTTGCCTTCCTCCCCCAAGGCTTGGAGATGCACTTTATTTGTGGATTTTTAGGGAAATGCACACTTTGCCAGGCAGGTCTGATGCAGCCAGCTCAGAGCAAGGAGCAAAAGAATTGCCACTGCTCCCCACGGTGCTGCCCTCAGAGCCAAGGTGCTTCCCCAGCATTTCTGCTCTGAACTCACACACACCAGCCCTTCCTGACCTCCAGCTGCAGCCACCCAGTTTCAGCCGCCAAGGGAGCCGGTTTTGCAGCACCAGAAACACAAACAGCCTCCAGGACCTGTGCCCAGATCTCCCCTGATGCCCCAGACTTTCTGAATAACTTCTTTCATAAAAACAGTGTCGTGGCAGGGTGCAGATAAGCTCTGACAAACAGCACCAGGCGTTCCTGTCCTCACCTGTCCTTCATGGGACCGTGACATCCCATCATTAGAGTTGAGACCAGGAAGGAGCTGGAAGGCGAGGCCAGGACAGGGAGTTGTCCCATGGGCAGGACAGGGTGCTGGCTGGTGGGTGAGGAGAACCTGTAACATGGAGGAGGAACAGGATGTGCTGCTGTTGGTAATCCCGGGGGCTCGTGGCCCCTGTGAGAATTCTCCCTTCCCCTCCTGGGAGCAGGGTCACCACTGTGGGAGGGGCACCCGAGGTGGAGGAGAAGCAGCACTCTGTGGGACTCAGAGCTGAGAGTGCTCCAGCAGGCATGGGTCACCATGCCCACCTGCCCATGACCCAGGCAGGCAGAGAGACGGAGGCAGAGCCTCCTCTGTGCGCCATCACTTCTCATAGTTACCGGCCTGAATTCTGCCTGCATGAGGGCATCATGACCCACATCTAGCAAAACATGTGCATGGCTGGTGATCAGAGCCAGCTGGGATGAAGGAAGGCAGCACTGAGAATAATTCCCCTCACATAACTCATCTCCTGCACCACTACCTGGGCAGCAGCTGCAGCACTAGTGGGGATTGTGCCTGTGTGCCCAGGGTGGGGTTTAACCCTAGGGAAACTTCCCCAAGCAAGGAACCTGGGAGGTTGTTATGGCCTGACTCAAAATGAGGGGGATCAAACCATGGATCCAATGGGAAAAATCACTCCCATATACTTCACCCAGCTCCTGTCTCTGCATTAACACCCTCCTAGGCAGCTCTGCTGCATGCCTTCCCAGGCAGGCATTATTCCCAGGAAATAAAATTCCTGTGAATTATATTCCAATAAACATTTTTTCTGGTCTTGTCCAAATGAGAGCAATGAGAGCAGAGCAGCAGCAGAAAGAGTATGTCCAGGAGCACTGCTGCTTTTCTGGCTACAAAGTTCTCACCTGGGAACCCTCACATGCCTGGAGGAAAGGCTCCTGCAGAACTGCTTCTCCTGTGAACCCCATTTTGCCCCAGTCAGATAATTGGGGTGTTGCGTACAGCTTGGGTCATTAAAATACCCCTTTTTACTTCCTGCTCCTCTGCACCTGGAAGCTGCTCTCAAGGTGATGCAAGAGGCGGCTGTGATTGCAGCTGGGTGGCACCAGCACCATCCCTGCTGTCCTGCCCCGGTACACAGGGTGTTGTTCACGGGGGAATTCAGTGAGCTGGTGTGAAGGTAAAGGTGGAGACAGAGGTTGGGAGCTGGGGGCAATGAGGAAAAGCAACAGAAATACTAGAAACCATTCTTTTGGTTACCAGAAAGTATTTCAGATGTGCCTAATTCAGCATCCCAAACACTGCAAATGGGATGGAAACCAGAACACTGTCACTCCCCCACTGGGGCTGTTCAGTGGGGCTGGTTCAAGGAGTGCCCATTACAGAGGAACACTCACAGATGTGCTTCTCTTTAGGAAGATCCTTCCAAAGGCAACCGGACTCCAACTGCTCCTGTGCCACCCTATAACCAGGCACCTAAAGGTGGTGTTTTCATCACCACCTCCTTCTGACAGAAATCTGAAGAAATACAAAGGTGAATCAATTTGACCATCTCATGGACGGTAGTGCATCCCCTGCTGTGCTGCCCTGGGATCAGGCAGAAATGGAGGAGAGTGACCAGGTCAGTGCTGGGGCCAGGTTCCCACCCTCCATGCCCACCCTCAGCAGGCCTAGTGGGTGGTACTGGCACAGCTGGAGCTGTGCTGGGCTCATGTTGGCAGCCAGGACCGGTCCAGCAGACCTTCCCACTGGCGTGTAGGCAGCTGAGCCTGGGCAGGCACACAAACACACGGGGGATCATCCTGGGGACAAAAACTGGGGAAGACTGATCTGAGCAATCTGGCCAGGCAAGTAGAGCCAGGGGTGGCAAGAAGCAGGATAGACAGGTTTGGGAGAAGGACAGCACCTCCTCAGAGTTCCCTCCAAACAGCCTGCGTGCAGCCTGGACCGGTCCTTCCACGGCCAGATCGCCTGGACGTGAGTCCCTCCTGCCGTGGCCATCGAACCCCCCGTGGCTGCTTGGGGAAAGCAGCAAAGCCAGAGGTGCAGTGGGTGGGAGGCAGAGCAGGGCACCCCCAGGGTCTGTCTGTCCTGCCTCCTGCCACCCCGCCAGCACAGCCCTGACCCCCTGTCGAAGGCAGGAGAGTCCATGTGCGGGTGGGAGGGCAGGTGCCGGATGGAGGGGGCAGTGCCCAGCTGGGGTTCCCCCTCCCGTGGGCCCTGCAGGCCATCGGGGCTATCGTGGCAGGTGTGGATGGTCTCCAGAACACGGCACTGTGCTGGGGTGGCACCTACACCGCCTGGAATTACCTTCCACCTGAGGAAAGCTGCGAGGCTCCATTCCCCTCCCTGTGCCCCGGGAGAAAAGGAATGGCCATCACGGGCCAGGCAGGCAATGGGTGCACCCCAATGGGACAGGGTCCATCCCAGAGAGCCAGGGTGCACCCCAACAGCACAGCGTGAACCTCACTGCTCCCATCCTTCCTAAGGCAGGACACGGGGCAGAGGGTTTGGCCAGGACAGGGCTGCAGCACAGGAGCTACAGGGATGCTCTGTTGTGGCAGCAGCTGGGAGGACATGGTTTTCCAGATGTTGGCTATAAACATCTCATTGCTTTCCCAGAGCTCAGACCCCTAACACTCTGGCCATGGGATGGGGAGAGCATGGGGATGTGGCTGGCAGCTCAGGTAACGCGTGACAAGCACAAGGGAAGGGTCCCTGGGGCAGCTGACAGCTGAGTCATGCACCACAGGACAGGCGGGGTGGGGACTTCAAAGAGCCCAGTCCCACGGGACAAAACAGGTGCCTTCCTCCCCCAAGGCTTGGAGATGCACTGGAGATGCAGGTGGAGAGTGACTCCTCTGGCAGAGCCTGTCTGAGGCTGAGCACCCAGCAGCCATGCTGAGCATCCGGAGCAGGGACAGTCACAGCCAGGCAGGTCATGCCTCATGGAGGCTTCGGGCATGACCACAAATGGCCCCAGGTTCAGGCACGGGGAAGAAGGACCAGAGGTCACGGGCTGAGTCACTGGCAGGTCTGAGCAGCACAGTCCTCAGCCCCAGCCATGAGCTCCCCTCCAGCCCCCCTCCCCAAAGCACTGCCCCGTACCTCCTGCCACACTCTCGCACTTTGAATTTCTGCCCTCTCCCTGAGAATGCCTCTCCCCCTTCTTTTTCTCCTGAGACTCCCACCTGTTCCAGGAGGCTCATCCCCACCAAACTGGTGCCAGGAGACCTCCAGGAGCACTCACAGGTGGGGGGAGCTGTGCCCAGGGAGGGTCACCTCACCCTCAGCTCTGGCAGGAGTCAGCCCTCGGAGCTCGCCCAGCACCAGGAGATGGAGCTGGGAGTCCTTTGCTCCGATGCCACACTTCTGTCCCAGGCAACCTGGCACAGACTCGGTGCTGCCAGCACCTCCTGCCCAGCTCAGCCAGCAGTCCAGGCTGGGCTGAGCTGGACACTCCCAGCTGGTTTGCTCATGGCCACTACCTTGCATCAGGGCTTGAGGAAGGCAGAAATTTTTTACAACCTTAAAAGCCTGGGAGCATCTGAATGAGGCCTTGGGGTAAGGCAGGAATGTCCTGAGCTACATCTGATGCCAGGGAACAAAATTTGTGGCTCTGTCCCTGCCCACAGGGTCCAGTGGGGTTTGTTACATGAGACAGATGTTTGGTACCTTGGAGGTTCTGCTGGGGAAGCACAGCTGGGGAAGCCTGCCTTGTGCACCCCATGGCAGAGTGAGGGGAGCTCCTTGCAGGCCAGGAGCACCACACAGACCGTGGTGCCAGGGCCCTCAGGATCACCCACCGACCAGGGCTCTGACAGGTCAGGGTGCTGTGGGTAGAGGGAGGGACCATCCCAGCCAGACCCTGAGCTGCAAGCTTTTCTAATTAAGAAATTCAACGTATTTTCAACCTGGAAGCAGCCCATCTTCCAGGTGAGAAGAGGCAGAGTGGGCAAGGGAGATGTCTCCAGTGAAGACCTTTTATGTGGGAATATGGTTTTGGGGAGCCTCCCTTACTCCTCATCCCCACGGGGACAGAAACAGGGCAGACAGTGGGGCTGGCTGTAGGGTGGCCAGCAGAGCTTTTGTGCAGGTTCTCAGCAGGATGGCCACGCCTGGGGATTTTCAAGGAGCAGCTCAGGGGTTCATGTGTCCACGTGGTGCTCCAGCCAACAGCAGAGGAAGATGTTTAGGTTGGATACTAGGAAAAATTTCTCCATGGAAAGGATGGTCAGGAATTGGAACAGGCTTCCCAGGGTGGTGGTGGACTCACCATCTCTAGAAGCATTAAAAGAACGTGTAGATGTGGCACTTGGGACACAGTTTAGTGGTGCATCTGGGTTAACAGTTTAATTGAATAATCTTAAGATGTCTTTTCCAACCTTAGTGATTCCATGACTCTGTGTTTGGCACCCTGATCACCCTGGTGTATTTTTTATGCAGGGTTCAAGACATCCTGAGCTCTAGACATGTTCTCCCCTTCACACTGGCAGGGAAAGCTGTGCTGTGCAGAGTTGCCATGGCCAAAACCCTGGGGTTGAGGAGGGGACAGCACTGTGCAGGGAGGACACTTGCTGTCCCTGCAGTGCACACATTTTTCCTTTTTCTCCAGGCCAGACCACTGCAAGCTGTGGGTTCCTCCATACTGGGTGCACTGAGAGCTGTTTCCAGCCCTCAGTACTCTCATTTTCCAGTAACAGGCATGACTCAGTCACTCTGCTTGACTTGGTGGCCTTTCCTTTTCTATGACCATCCTCCATTCATCTCTCCCAGAAAATTATCCTTGATTTTAATTAACAGGTCCCAAGCAGAGGGAACCAGGGGATTAGGACTGGGGCTGGGCTCAGGATCTGAAGTTTCATTCACATCTGACTTGGGGCAAGCATCTTCAACTCTCCCTACTTTTGTTTTCCCCTTGCCTGTTTCAACAGAGTCTTCCTCTTGCCTGTTCAGTGCAATCTCCAGTAGTGCTAAAAATGACTATACTTGTCACAAAACTGTACAAAATGCTCACTCAGACTCCATAGCACCACTAAATGCCATTAATAGGACATTTGGGTAAACTTCAGTTTAAGATTTGACTAATAAGGGCAATCCCCAGTGGCTCCTTCCAGACAAAATCATGAACTCACAGCATGGTTTGGGCTGGATTTCAAATCCCATCCCACTCTACCCCCTGCCATGGGCAGGGACACCTTCTACAGCAGACTCCAGGCTGCTCCAAGCCCCATCCAACCTGGCCTTGGACACTTCCAGGGATTCAGGGGCAGCCACAGCTGCTCTGGGCAGCCTGTGCCAGAGCCTCAACATGCTCAAGGTAAAAAATCTTCTTTGCAACAGGCGAAGTCCCTTCCCTGCAGGCATCTCTCTGCTTGCAGGAAGTGTCCTCTCCCCTGTGGAGATGTCAGAGGGGCCAGGGCAGAGGGACAGTGCAGCCCTTGCTCCCTGTGCAGCACAGGTGAGGCACAGGGACACGTGGGCCCTTCCACCCACAGGTGGGACTCCTGTGTCCAGCCCAACTCCTTCTCACAGATGACCAGTCCCTGCCCCAGTCTCCTCTGTCAGTCTGACAGCCCTCAACAGTTTAACCCAGTGAGAATATGGAAAGACAACTTCAGGACAAGCCATGCTTCCATTTTCCCTAAATCTGCTTCTACACATCTCCTCTTTGCCCCTCAGACTGGACTTGATCCCAGCTATTGCAGCTGAAACCCCGGGTGGCAATGCCAACCCTTCCAGCATCTGGTCCTTAAATGGGCTTCCTGTGGGGAATTCCCAGGAACTAACAGTGTCTCTGTACACAAATCAATACCCACAGAATTGAAGGATTAGTAAGAGGAGTGCTTCTCAATGTCACCCAGGGTCACCAAATGATGGAAGTCACAAGTCTGCACTTGTGGGGGCTGATGTTGGCTTTGCTGCATTGGTTTGGGTCAGGATCAAGCTTCCCATAAGTTTGACTGATGTTTTGGGGAGAAGCTTGCCACTCACCTGACTTTTATTTTATCATTTAGCCCATTCTCTCCCATCCCTCCTGAGGATTAACTGGAAAAATATTGATCAAGATACTGGTTTCAGCTTAGCAGTGGCTTTCCAAGGCAGGGCTGCTTCCCACCCTAAGGACAGCACGGCTGCCTTATGGAACAAAGCAAGGATGGACAGAAAACTTGTCACAGGCTGAATTTGCAATTCCATTACTTTAAACCAAGAATCATGTTCACTGTTACTACAGCTGCACACAAGGAGGTGCGTTCTGTATTCCTGTTGCCTTTATTTCCAAGCAGAGAATCAAAATTTTTACTTCAGTGGTTTAAAACAACACCACGCTTGTACAGGGTAAAAATATTTGAGCCGTAAGTGCTCACAGGCTCTGACACTCATTTCCCATGGCTCTGCAGCCACCTCCAGCAACTGCCAGAGCCCACACAACAGGAAACCTCTGTGCCATCTGCAGAGTACAGCACTGTAGAACACCATGTGCGTTTTTTCCACATTTCTAACGGAAAATAAGGCAAAAGGACAGGACAAACCCTCAGGCACCTCGACTGCAGTGCTCTGGGGCTCAATCAGGCTTGAGAGCACAGGTCTGGGGGAGGACCTGGTGCTCCAGGAGGCTCAGCAGCAGGGAAGGGCTGCTCCAGTGCCCTACAGGACCAATGCACACCCCCTGCACAAACCCCTCCTGCAGCCAAAGGCCCAGCTGCCTGGGGGGCACAGCTTGTTTTTTCACCCCTCTACTGGGCACTTGGGTGTGCAAGCTGGTCCTGAGCAGGGGGAAGTTCAGCCCAGGAACAGTGCATGAGTGATATGCTAAGGCCTGAACAACAGGCCTTAGCCTAAGGTGACTTATAAGATGAATCTTGAGCACAATGCTATTAATACCATCAAGGTTCTTTAGTTAAAAATAGATGATTAAAACATTTATATTAGTTATTCTTAATGCCAAACTGGCTGTTGTAGAGATTTTTGTATAACCTTGTGTAGGGTATATCAAGAAATCTTCCCTACAGATATTCCTAGAGACTTGTCAGTAGAATATTTTATGCAAAACCCTCCTGGCTGTGGCCTGGGCTCTGGCCAAGCCCTGTCCCCAGCTGGCCATCAGATGTTTTCTGCACAAAAAGGTAAACAAGTCATTTGAACTTGGCAGTTTGGGCCTATAACGCTGGACCCCGTTTTCGGGCTGAGCTTTACAGAGCTCAGCCACGGGTGGATGCACCACGTGGGATTTCCCAGTTGCCAGGAAGGGCTCTCCAGGCCCTCGCTGCAGAACAGGGCTGCCCAGGCACTGCAGGCTCTGGCTGATGGTGGAGTATTCAGGCAATTGGTGATGCATCTTCCTCAGCCACTATTCTCCCTCTCTGGCTAATATAGTAATGATTAGATGCATTACCTTGCTTGTTCTTACTTGTTGCTAAAGCCAAAAGAATAATAAGCTTATTGTTTTACCAAATGTATCCTTTAATTCTATTTTGCCTCAATATTGATAGTAAAACAAGACCATTCTTCCTATTGGTGTCTGTGTCCATTCTATGGCCCTGTCAACTGCCAAAACAATGAGCAGGGAAGGGAAACGGGGAAGGGGCACAGGGAGGGGATTCATTGCTCAGAAATGCCCATATGCTTCTCTGCATCTGGCTCTTGCCTGAAAACACACACTTGCCTTGAAGACAAAGAAATGTAATGAAATGTTTGAGAAAACACTCTGCACTTGCAGTCCCTGCAGCACACAAAGGCACAGTGCAGTTCAGCAGCTGCCAGCCAAAACCCAGCTTTTTGTTCTTAAAACACAGAGACACTCCTGTGTAACCACACCGGGAGAGGGAGCATCCATCGCATGATCCTGTGGCCTTAAACCACTGCCAGCAAAGGCTGAGGCAGAAGCAACGAGCCACGTGTCAGAACAACAGAGAGAGAGAGAGAGAGAGAGAGGGGTGCCAGGACTGGGGCGTGGGAGGTTCCCAGGTGTGGGAACTCAGCACATCACTCCGGATATCCAGAGTCGCCAAGAGAACCCTTGGGGGCTCGGAGGCCTTGGAATGTTGCCAGAAGTGTCTGGTGGCTTGACTTTGATCCTTCTAGAGATGAGTCATGTATGTGTGAGGAAATGAGAAACCTTAGGGTTTGAATGGTGTATTTACAGGGTAAAATATAGATTTTAGAATTTTGGTACAGGGGGGTCATGGAGACAAGATGGAGGATTCAGGGCGTGGTCCCAGGTTCTTCTTTCTTCTTCTTGTCATCCATTTTCTGTGGTGATGTTGGCACTTGTGGATTGGTTCATGGTAAAGATGCACTTGTTAATAAGGATGAAAAGTATTGGGAATTAAAGGTAAAGATGTTAGACATAATTTTTACTATAAAAGACACAGCTGCCCCATGGGCAGGAGAGAGTGCATTGGGCTGCCTTGCTGAACAGACCTTGGCTGGGCAGACAGAAAATATTGTCGATAAGAATTAATAAACTAATAAAATAATTAATAAATTAATAAAGATTGAAGACCAAACACTCAAGAGTCCAGACTCGTCCTTCGAAGCGCGGCCTGCCCAGAACCACCTTTCCCGTATCGGGGCAGAGACAAATAACGGCGAACCCCGATACCCAGGAGGGTGAACCCAGCAGCAGCTCCTGCTCCCAGAGGCCCTGAATGACAAGCAGTGCCTGGGCAGCTGGAAGAAACCTGCCTGAAGAAGCACTTGTCCTTCCCCACTTTCCCTGTCCAGCTGTCACCAGCAGCTCCTTCTCAGCCGGGACAGGGCAGAGTCGGGAATGTGGGGCAGATCCAAGTGAGATTCACAGATCTGTTTCCTACTGGCTTCCCATAGAGGAAAACATGGCAAAGAAACAGAGTGTGACACACAGAGCTGCTGTTCATAACCCACTTTGCCTCTCCAGTCTCTCTTTGCTCCAGCTGTTACAGACCCGCCTGGTTTTCTTTCACTTGAAATGGAGGAAGGAAATGGTGCTGCTGGCTGTGAATGCTCAGCCATGTCTTCAGCATACTGGATCTGGACAGCCCATTTTTTAGAGATGCTGCTGTCAAGGTGAGTCGTTTAGCCAGTGCCCAAAAGCTGACCAGTGCTGTTATCAGACCCCTTTGATTCCTCTTGCCTAACTTCAGGTGCCCAGAGTTTTGGTGTTCAGCTCACGTCATCAGCTCATCCCTTCACCACCCAGGAGAGATGTCTGAGGTGAGTTTGTAGCCCTCTGAACAAGCCCATCTCTCCCTCGTGCAGATGACAAGCTTCCACTAGATGATTAATTGCTTTGACTTAGCTGGCAGGAATTTCATGTTTGGGGATTTTTTTTTTTTTAACATTGCCATTTAAAACTCACTCTGAAAAATATTCAAAGCAGAAATACAATCTTTCAGGGCGCTGTGAAAAAGTTGATTTGCTTTCTTACAAAAGTATCTGTCTTTCATGTAAAGGAAGTTCTGGCCCAAGAAGCCTGTCAAAGAAATCTGAAGTGCAGTGTATTTTCTCCTGTCTCTGAACCCAAAGAAGTAAGACCAACTGCTCAGGTTCTGTTTTTGATCCAGACCACTGCTAACCTCCATAAAAGACCACAAACCTCATGCTGTCTTCTGTCAGCCAGCAGCAGAAAGACTGGAAGATACCTACAGCAGTGCTATTTCAGACTGCTAGGAAAATCTGTTGTTTTCCAAGTTAATAAATAAAAGGCAAACACCTTTCTCTCAGCAATTTCTAAAAACAGCAACACCCTTCAATTTAACAGCAGTTTTTACCTATGAATCTCAAAAAGAAGAAGTAATGAGAAGTCATGTAACTCACAAAAATTCAAGGCATATGAATTTATGGGTATTTTTTCACTGACAAACCCAAAAGCTGTCAGGTGTTCTAGTCAATAAACTCCAACAGAAGACAACTTGAAAAGAGGCAAAAGCAACTCAAATGCTTATCAGTAAAGCATCTTAGTACAGTGAGATAAGAGTACGTAAATGTGACTTTCTCAGGAACACCAAACCCACTGAGGACCCCTAATGACTACAAAGCAACTACTGCTGTGCAAGGTTTGTGGTGGGAAAGGCAGAAGGAAGCAAAGTATAACAATGAAGTGGTTGACTATGAACATAAAACATGACAGCTTGGCCAAATAAATGGTGGGTGAAAATTACCCCTCTGGGACATGGGATAGGGTGGGATACATCCCACAGGAACAGGAAGCATCCCTGAGATATGTAAGTCATTGCACAGGGCCCTGATGAAATCTCAGAATAACAACAAAGCTGTGGTCTCCCAAATGCAAAAAAAAATCCAAAACTGCATTAGCCTGGAAGAGTTGCCAGAGAAGACTGGAGGGTGCCTCAGGAATCAGAACACCTAATTTGTAGAGTGAGTCAGGAAAAGGAGTGGCTTGTTTACCCCAAAAAATGTCACCATTGCATAATTCCAGCAGGGCACACAAGAAGTGCCCATACCAGCATCTGTTTGCAGGAACAAAGATGAATCATCCCTGAATTGGCTCAGTGTTAAACAGAGTGTTTTATGAAAGTTCTGTGATGCAACATCCCCAGGTTGAATTCATCCCTCCCCTGTGCGCTCTGTGTGGGTGCCTCGCGTGGGCAGCGCGATCGAGGGAGCACAGATCTTCCAGCAGCAGCAGCAGCAGCAGCTCTATCACGTGTTTGGCTCCATCAGATCTGCTTCTTTTTGTAAGGCAACAACACCTGGAGGCTGTAGGACAGGCAGTGCGAAGGTCTCCCTGAGAACTGCATTTGCTGCTCCCTGTGTGGATCAACAACCGTTCCACAGCCCCACTGTCACACTGCTGGTGGCAGCACAGCAGGAGACCCCAAACTGCAGCTCCTCAGACTGCTCCCAGGCCTCAGCACACCCAGCCCTCTGTGCATGGTGCCACCAAATCACTTGCAGAGTCAAGGAATTTCAGGAAGAAAGGATAGCCAGTAGATGCCCCAATGCTACAAAAACTACCACCACTTTGGGGTAAACACCAGGACTCAGAAGATCAGGTTTATGCCTCTGGAAAAAAAAAAAAAAATTAAAAATTGCTGCACTAACCAAGAAAACCAGAGTTTTCTCAGAGTTTTCTGGTTTGTCCTTTCAGCTCCTTGCTGGAAGTCTCCATTCAGCTCAGTATGAGTCTCTGACAGCCCCCAGACCTGTCCTCTTTTCTGTGTCATCCCTCCCTGCCCCTTCGCTGCTGGGGCAGCAGCTGGCTGTGCCGGCTGACTTAGAGCAGCACAACAACACTGCCAGGTCCCAAACTATTGCCTGTGCAAAACCCACCCCAGCCTGGCTCTCCTGAAACTTCCCTTGATTTCCATAAAGCCTGCAGGAACCCCAAGGGTTTTAAAGGTCTGCTCCTCCATCTCATTTGGCTGAGAGTGGCTTCAGAAGTTACCGCCAGACAAAAGGCAGCACCGCACCGTGTGTGTGTTTACTGCAGCTGCTTAAGGCAGCTCTAACCCCCAAATTAGTGGCCATCAGATAGCAACTGGTACTCAGCCCTCTCTTATTTGCCTGATGTATTTGATGCTTTGAGAGGGCTGAATAAGTCAATTAGTTTAGGAATTTCCCTCCATTGGTAGCCCTGGGATCTCTTCCTGGAGAAATGCTGGAGCAAACTCATGCTCTAGCAAGAACTGCTGCATTTATCATTAACTATTCTTTGACCTTTCTTTATTGTTGGCTTTGCACACCAATTAAACACAGAACAACTGTAGTGGCATGATTCCACATCGGACTCCTGCTGCCCTTGGGGCTTATCTGAATCTTCCTAGGGCTGCATCAGACACTGCTGGGCAGCATATGGCACAGCTCAGACTGGCAAAATCAGCACCCTGGAGCAGTGGAGCTTTAACCACACTACTGTGTGCCAGTCACTCAGCAAAGCAGCAGTCACAGGCAATGGCTGTCAAGTACTTTGGATCAGAACTGTCATTTGGAGAGAACCAGCACACAAAAAAGAGTGCTTCTGATCAGAAAACTCAAGAGACCGTTGTGAACAGCTGCAAAGAAGAATCAGCATTTCTCACTTCCTATTTACAGATGCTTGCACAAATAAATTAACTTGAATGAATTCATCCTGATTTACCAGAGGATGTGCCAGGCTCGGTCAGTCCTGGGGCCATCAAATCCCAGGGCCAGCCAGAGCCACACTCAGAGAGCAGCTTTACCAGCACAATGCACACCTTTGTGCCACAGAGCCTGAGAGCAGAGGAACTGCCACGCAACAGGCTGAGCCCCAAAGCTCTCCTTACGGCCTCAGCACCAGCTCTGCTGTCCTGTGGCACTGGATGAGAGAAGCCCTGTAAAGGCAGCAGCTGAACCCCGGTGAGGCAGTGAACAGTCCAGGGACCATCTGAAGGTGGTTTTGTAGCATGAAGAGATTCATGTTCCAAGCAGCCATGGTCCAGAAAGTTTATGTGACTGACCACCGAACCCCAGCAGACTCTCCAGTCCTGGGGACAGTATGTGCTGGGTCACCTGGGCCTTTAGGGACCACGTCCCAGAAGAATTCAGCCTTCCTCCATTTCTGCAGGTGAGTGCAACTCTACTCTGCAGCTCAGAGGCTGCATAAATCCAACATAAATGTTGACTTGGATATTATCCAGCTCTTTTCAATGGCAACACCAGTACACTCAGAAAATCCTAGTTTTAATTACATGAAAAATTACTGTCTTCACATACCACATGAAATGTGTTTTTCACTGTCATTCGTTTTTAGGAGATTATAATGTCTTCCTTCCGTTTGCCTCCATTCAGATGAAGTGTTGTAAAGGCTATTTTCGTGTGAGATTGCATCAACGGGCTGCACACGTACCCGGGGACAGGGATGGAGCAGTTGTTGGAGAGCAGCAGAAGTCCATGCTGGGAAGGCAGGTGATTGAAAGTCTCGCAGAACTCTTAAGCTCTGGAGCTGTTGAAGCCACACAGACCGAGAACCTGAGTCTGCCAAGAGCCTTCCGAAACCAAGCACGGCCACGAGCGCCCAGCGCCCTCACAACAGCCCTGACTCTCACCACAGCCACAGCGGGCAGATACCACGGGGGGTCTGTGAAATACCTGAAGCACAAAGAACTGTCTGAGGGGATTTCCAAACAGCTCAGAAGTCACCGACGCTCCTCGTCCGAACTGGGCCCAGCCCACCAGGCCTTGCCCCGGCTGGGCAGAGCTCCCATCCAGAGGCACCTGGGATCCACAGGCGGGAGGGACGGCCCGCGGGGAGCGCGATGCCCCCCGAGGACAAAACCATCCCTGTCCTCCGGCGGAGGAGGGGCTGTCCCTTGTGGCCGTCCTGGGCAAGGGCGACCCGAACGGGACAGCTCGGGGGACGGGAGCGGGACCCCCGTCTGGCCCATCCAAGCGCGCTCCTGATAATTTTGTACCCCCGAGGCCGCCGTAGTTCCGAGACGTGCTGGGAAGTGGCGGTGCGCGGGCTGCTGGGATATGTAGTCTGCCCGGGCGGGTCTGTTCATTGACGGCGTGCTTCCCGGCACCGCCCGGGAACTACAGCCGGCGGCAGCGGCGGAGCGCGGGCCGGGATGGCGGCCCCCTTGGTGCTGGTGGTGCTGGCGGCCGTGACGGTGCGCGCCGCGCTCTACCGCTCCAGCCTCGCCGTCTTCATCGCCGAGCGGGTCGAGGTGGCGTCCCCGCTAAACGCCTGGAAGCGAGGTGAGGCCCGGCGAGCCCGGGCCGGGGCGCTGCTGGCCGGGCCGAGCCCCGCGGGGGCGGCGCGGAGGAGCCAGGGCGGCGGGACCCCCGAGCCGGGCGGGCCGGCCTGACCCCGGCCGGGCGGCGGGCTAGAACCGGCCCCGCGGAGAGGGCGCCCGGCTGCGCCCCGGGCAGGGCCGGGCCGTGCTCGCCCGGGCCCGAACCAGAGCTGCAGGAAAGGGCCCTGAGCAGCTGTGCCGGGAGGAGCCCGTGGGAGGGGTGCTCGGCAGCTCCGGGGGGCGGGAGGGCCGCGCGGCTGGAGACAGAGGCCGGGGCTGGAGCCGGGCGTGCACAGCTGGCCGGGGACACCGGTGGTGTCACACACGTACACAAACCCGCCAGCACAGAGCGCGTGGCTCCATCGGCCTCGGCCGGGCCCGCTCCGCTGTCCCTGCACGGCACCGTGTCGCGGCGAGAGTCACTGCACGGGCCCTGCTTCACTTCCCTTGGCAGCTGGTGTCCCCACACGTTATCGGCGATTCAAATTCTCTTCTGAACGCTGAGTGAGGTCCTGGGTAATCGGGGCTTTTCAGTGGTGGTCAGCTGTGTATCATCTGAGCCTTAGGAACCTTAATTTACTTTGAAGACATCCCTCTGGTATCCAGTTATTATGCAGGTAAAATTATTTGCAATTTTGGGGTGGAAAAGTGCAGCCAAAAGTAATAAAGATCAAAAGTACAAGTGTATTTGATGACCTGAGGCCTCTGCTCCACTGTACATAGCACTTGATGCTTCCTGTGCTGTTGAATCTAAGTACCACCTTAGAGCATCAAGGTAGGTATCCAGATAGTAAAGAAGGAAAGTGGGATCATCTTTGGAGAGTCTGGGCTGTCACCATACAAGAAGTTGGTGGCAGTCAGAATCTATTTCTAATAGATTTCTGTTTCTAACTGAAATATTTCTGTATCGCTGAACTGAGCACCTCTCGTGTTTTCCTGCAGTGTCCTGCTTGTTCCCTTGGAACAAAAGGGCCGTTTCCCTTAGCTTCTTTCACTGCATACTGCTCAGTCCAGGGAACCTGTGTGCTCAGGAGGGTGGAGATTCCATGGAAAGGCACACACATGCATTGCAGGGCAAGCTGTAACTCCATGAGTTTCAACAAGAGATAAAGCTTTTAGCTCTGCCTGGCAATATGTGTTCATTTCTGTTCTTCCCTCGTGATTTGGGATGTTTGAGGCCTCTCTACATCTAATGAGGCAAAACAATTCAAGTTCCATATTATGTTGTGGCTGTCCTCTTGAAATTAAGTATTTCTCCAGCATAGATGCCATGTGTCACTTAATGGGAGGAGATACTGTGCATATGATTTATATAGAGTTAAGTGCAAAAGATTTCATCTAGAACATTTTTAGCTGAAACAAATAAATAGGTGATGAGTGCCCATGCCGGAACGTGCACAGAGCTGGGGTGAATCTGTGCTGGCTGGCTGTTGGCTCTGGGAGGTATGGTTTCACCCATTCTATGGGTGATATTCTTAGAGTGTCAGTGTTTTGAAAACTGCAGTTTTACCCTCACGGGATCTCTCACTTCCCACATTACAGGGTTCTAATGCAGGTGTTTTGTCTGTTTCAGTCGTCGAAGGATTAGCTCTGCTGGATTTAGGGGTCTCGCCATACTCTGGAGCTATTTTTCATGAGGTTGGTTGGTTTGCATGCTGGGTTTTAAGTGTGATATTTCAGTGGCAGGGGTCTTAGTTTGGCTGCTGAGGGCCTGGAGAAGGCTGGGGGCCTGTTTTGTCCCAAAGACAAAAAAGACTGCAGAGAACCTGAAGTTGTGTGGTTTGTCAGAGCAGTGGTTACGCAGTGACCAGCACGAGGAAATCCAGATAATCCCAGTGAATTCCCGTGCAGGGGCGGGCGCTGTCATATTTGTTACTGCATAAAGAAACTCTGAGACAGGGGGCTCTGTAATAAGTCAGGTACTGTTCACATCCAGCTGTTCCTGCCAGCACAAGCTGGAGCAGGGACAGTGTCACTGTGAGTCTGATAGGATTTACAGGGTATCGGCACCTGGAGTCTCTGCATTTGCAGAAATTCTGATACTAGCACAAGCATGCAGTTTATTTATTCCTCATCTTGAAATCACCTTATTCCCACAAAAGCACTTAAGCACCTGTGGGGTTTTGTGCCTTTGAATGCCCTTACTGACGTGAGGATACACTCACGCATTGTGTCACCTGGGGTGAAGCAGAGACTTGGTATCCTCTGAAAACTGGATTATTTTCAATAAATTCTATTTCTTTAGACAGAATTTCTCCCAGACTGAAATATTTCCCCATGCTTATTTAGACCATCACATTATTTTTAAACTTTTTAAAAAGAAATTTATTTTCTCACAGTGGAGGCTGAATTTGCAGCATGTAAATACAGTCCTTCCAGACTAAGCTTTTGTGTGATGGGAGTAGTTCAGAAACATACTTTTCCTCTTACCTTAAAAGGGAAATACTCTAGAAGTAAGAGGATGATAGGATTGTAACCCTACAGCTTTATGTTTTTAACATACTTTCTTCTTTATGCATTATAAAAGACACATCTAAACAGCAGGGGAACCAGCTATATAGGAAATCTTTCAAAAGTACCTGCAGACAATCTGAAAAATAATGTTCTATAAAAAAAATTACTTTCTAAGGGTGGTCTTTGTATGCTTTCTATTGTAAGTCTACCACTATTGTAGTAGAATTGAAAAGTTGGAGTAGAATACAATATTCAGAGTTGATGGTGTCTTTTATAAAGTGCATTGAGGACTTTGCAAGGAAAAAGACCAGTAAGTGTGCTTGAATTAATCACTTCGCTCTGAAATACCAGTGTTGGAGTATAGACCAAAGAAAATTGCCTTTGGCAGCATCTAGTAGAACTGAACAACTCTGGTAGCTTGTCTCATCAAATCACCAGTATTTTATCTGACAGCATTTGATATGGATTTCCCTTTTGTTCTTTCAGACCCCGCTGATAATCTATCTCTTTCACTTCCTAATTGAATATGCTGAACTGGTATTCATGGTAAGTGCTCATGGAAAGCTTTTCCTGAAAGGTTCCATTCAGGGAAATGCTGAGTGTGACTTTCTTTTTTCAGTCCTTCAGCCTCCCTGTAGCTCAAATTCCTGCTGAGCTCAGTTAATTAGAAAGGCAGCTTTGCCTGCACAAGGCCACATTCAGGCTTTTCCTTTCTTGTACATATTCCTTGTTTTTTGTGAGTTCTTGCTTAGGTAAGTATCCCCACACTTAGGAAGGTGTCATTTTATTTCAGATTTCAAATGTTGTCTCCCACAGGTAACAAAATACTGTGTCCCCCCAGCCTAATGCCTACGCTGCTGTTTCTGTCTGCCAAACCCCGGGCGTGCAAGGAGCACAAATGGCTTCATCCCCCAAATCTCTCTTGTAAATTGTTCTCAGAGTTCTTCTGCACAATTCAGGACAGAGGTGCTGTAGCTGGCTGCACACAGCACCCAGTGGAGCCTCTGTGCCCAGGTCCCTGCCAGGCAGGGCTTGTTCAGAGCCAGTGCCATGTGCCCTGTGCTGCTGCCTGGGCAGTCCGGGGCAGCTCAAGGAGCTGTTGTGCTACCAGCCGGGCACTGCCCTAGTGTTGCTGTGCTCTCGCTACACCAGTGGTTCTCTCTATTACTCTCATGTGCTGCCCTCCATGAACAATTTCTTTCCTCTTAATTCCCCATTCTCTTGTTTTGTGAATATAAATATTTTTGTACAGCTCATGTCTTCAAGGTGAAGTGGTGTGTGAGAGCACTGTACAAGTCAGCCTTTCAGGATTTTTAAAGTTTGTGTTTTGTTCCCCTGATCTGAGTCAGATCAGAGCTCCTGTTAAATGCTGACCAATATATTTTTCTCTGTTTGTTTGTTTTGCTTACAATCAGTCTGTCCCTTGCTTTTTTAGATAACTGATGTGCTAACTGCTGTTGCCCTTTACTTGGCAATCCAGGACTTCAACAAAGTTGTGGTAAGCTGACTTCCCAGTGCTGCTGGTCCTCTTCTCTCAGCAAATATAATTATCTTGGGCCAAAGAAAAGATGTGCCAGAGGATGTGGTGTCACGTTGTTGTTGCAGTAAATCTGGTCATATTTTAATGATAAACAAACAGGACTGAATGTGGAAGACAGCTGAGGCATTTTAAATTCTGTTGTGGCACTGTCACAGTGTCTGTAGCTACACACCGAGTGGTGATCGCAGCACTGTACAATCTTCTCCAGCCTGGGTGTTACACCTTGGAGAGGGTTTCTTTGCACACGAGCATGAGGTAAAGCACAGACTAGAAATTTGTAAAGGAAGGAGTGAAACCTTCCAGCTGTTCTCAGGTGAGCATTTCATTATGTGAAAGTCTGACATCAAATACCGCTCACTCCCTTCAAATTCCAAGGATGTGTATTTGGAGGTGAGTGATTCCTCCCAGCTCTCAAAGAACATTTTGCGTAAGCAGTGCTGTGCTCTTTGCAGTTCCAGAGGGGTGGGGATTAGGTATCAACATCAGCAGGGGACTACATTTTCTACAGCATCTCTGTGGTATCCCACCAGGCTATGAGCTTGTTCCTTGTCCTCTGACTTTGAGGTTAAGGAAATAACCCGGGATAGAACTGCAGGCATGTGAGAATTGCACACATGAGTTACTTCAGTTGTTGAGAATTTACTGCTAGCATCTCTGTCCTTCTGTCTCACCATAACCTAATTCAGTAAGTTCATATTTCAGGTTTCTCTCTTGTCTCCATAGAGAGCCTCCTAAAACAAAAGAGATTGAAGAGAGATTTGTCACAGAAGTATCCATCTTTAAAACAACAAAGACTGCATGGGGTTTGGGTTTTCAGGGGCTTGTTTGTTGAACAGTGAATTTATAGAGTTAGCTTTTCATTAGAGATCCAGAGAGGTGTTAGGAAGATTGAGTATTGGACTCTAGTGTGGTGAATTCACTGGTAGCTGTGTCAAGACATAGACACAGGTAATTAAGGAAGTTTAAACAGGTAGAAATTATCTGTTTCGTCCTGACTGTCACTTCAGTTTTTAAGTATTTGGGGAAAGATAGGGGTTTTTTGTTCTCTACAACTCCTCACATAAGTTCTAGCTCACACCAGGGGCTTGGATGTGTTCTACAGTAATAGAAACCCCAGGTAACTGGCTGAGTAATATGAAGTAGAATTACAGAAGTAGTACAAAATAATGGCTTTCCTGTTCTGACAGTCTTTGATCATTCTCCCTTGTTCAGTTCAAAAAGCAGAAGCTCCTAATAGAACTGGATAAATATGCACCAGATGTGGCTGAACTCATCCAGACACCCATGGAGATGCACTACATCCCCCTCAAGGTAGCACTGTTGTAAGTATTGCTCCTGTAGGCTGCAGTGGGCTGCTTTGGTTCCTCAGCTCCCTTTGGGGTTTATTTGTCTCATTTGGGCCTTCAAAAACTGTCAAAAGTTGGTTTTCTTTCCTGCAAAAATTTTTAATTTCCTGTTGGCCCTGAATACTCAGTTTGAATGTGAAACTCAGATGCATTTACATGTGCTTGTTGTCAGCAAGTAAATTCACTCAGGCCCTTTGAGATGGGCTCAGCAGCAAGGTCATTATCTGGGTAGCAAGAATGTTGAGTCAGCACAGATCGCATTCCCATTTATGTTGCCTGTATGATAATCACATTTGATATCAAAATTGATCCAATGCCTTCCAAATGGTGTCTTTTCAGAAAAGTTAGGAGAATTTTTCAGCAGCTGGACAAAATATCTGAATGTGTGCTGAATATCACAACTTGAATATCCCAAATTTCACCCTTTGAACATCCCAAATTGCTTATAACAGTTAAAAGATATTTTCATGTTGTTATTTTATTAATTTCATCCCTTGGTATTCTTCTGTATACTAAACATTTTTTTTTTATTTCAGAAGGCTTCAATTAAACTAATACACAAGCAAGGTGCCTACTGTTACAGATTTTTTAAATTGTATTTTGACACAAAGAAATTATCCAAATTGATCTGTATCAGAGAGAATTCTCCATTAGATAAATTGCCATTTTTTCTTATTTTCATATGAATTTTTTTAAATGGCACAGTCCCCAACACCAGGAGGGTAAAGTGGGTAAATTGCAGACTGTTTTGCACATTGCCACAGCAAAGTTGGCATTAAATTGTACCTGTACTGCTGTAGGCTGCCTTCTGGAAGCACTGACAAAGATAGACTGGGACTTAGAGACATAGGAAAATATAAAGAGAGAATTAGGAAATCATCAGCCCTGTCTACTGACTCTTAGTTATTGGCAAGGCTGATCAGTACATTGTCATACTTATTGTATTGGTAGTCCTCCAAACCTTTTTCTTTGTTCTGAACCTACTTAAATGAGATTATTGTAATTCTTGTTTCCAAAAGGAGCTGGCATGCTTGCTAGCTGAAGTGTGTCTGAATTCTGGAACGTAAAGTCATTAAGAGTTTTTCTGTAATTCCAGTTAAAATGTGCCAGTCTTGCATAGCTGGCTGGTTTTGTGCTCAGATAGTGCCATAGTGAAGGTAAAGGCTTGCTCTGCCACGGCAGGAGACTGGTTAGGTTGTGGGAAAATCTGCTTATTTCTCAGATTTCTTGTTTTCTCCTCATCATGTTTCTCCTTATTCCTCCTCAGAAGTAGTAGGTGTGAGTAGCAGAAAAAGTTTCCTTTGGACCAAATAATCCTAGATCTGACTGAATAAATGTATAATGCTTTTGCAAAGCAAGAAACATTTTTGGTAGTCATTTTCTAGGCCAGAACTTGCATTTTGGACATCTTCCCAATGTCTCATTTCTGTAGCGGGCTCCCTGTGGCCCCTGTGTCCAAGTCTGCAATCCAGAGGTCTGGTTTTTGCTTCAGATTGAAGAACCTGTTCAGCTGAATTAATTTGCTGATGAGAGGATCCCATCAAATGTAAATAAACAAAAAGAAACGGCAAAGTGCATCTTTTTTTTCTTCGAACATCTCTCTAATTAGACGCTCCTTTGGATGTAACCTCAGCTTTGCTCTTTTTCAGCTACCTGTTAAACCCCTACACTGTGATGTCTTGTGTGGCAAAGTCCACCTGCGCCATCAACAACTCTGTCATTGCATTCTTCATTTTAGCTACAATAAAAGGTAACACTGTGAAGAAAAAAGGGTTCTTTATGACTTTTTAGAAAGATAGAAATGTACCAAAAAATAAATCCAGGGGCGACTTTACAGATAGGATTGCTACAAAGATCTCAGTGAAACTTGGCACAAACAGGACTGAAACAAGGTCAAAGTTCTACATGAATCCAAAGACTTTATAGTCAAATGAAAACTTACTTTCACCTCAGTGTACCCAAGTTTACATTGAAAACTGACTCCTTTTCCTGCTTGTCTTCGAATAGTTCTCTCTTCAGGAAGAAACACATCTGTGTGTTGCAGAGCAGAAGAGCTCTGTTGCTCTTCTTTTGTATGTGAATATGCACTTAAATGTCATACACAATTTATTTTCAAAGCTTATCCTAGAACTTCTATTCAAAAGCAGGCATTTGCCTGCAGCTATTATTTGGCTTTCACTCGCACTTGTAAACATGGTTTGAAATGAACTAATTAAGCTTTGGGGAAGCAGAAGCAGCAACCAAAGACCCAAACCAGCCCAGTGGAGAAGATTATGCCAGAATCACTGTTTCATTCATTTTCTACATAATGCCAGCTTTCTGTTTCTTTTGACTCCCCAGTGCTAACATCTTTTAGCCTATGTGATTTGTAATAGTCATCTAAGTTTTAAGGAGTTCTCTACTGGATCACAGGAAAGGTTGGTCTGATCTTTGGTCTCCAGCAGGGCCTAGACTGATATAGGTAGATTTTATCTAAAGAAAGTTTTCCTATAATTATTGGCTAATTGAGTCAGGAGGTGTTTTAATTTAAAACCATTTGTAATAGCAAACAAGTGGGGTCTCTGTAGTTAAACTGATTTTTTACTGTTCACTGGTACCCTGAGACCGAAAGTTTGGTCATAGACAAAACTGTCTCGTGGTTTGTCCCTGACTGGGAGTGTGGCATTCTGGAGTTTAAGTGGGCAAAGAGGATATCAGGTTATGGCTGTGATTTCTAGGAATCACTTATTTAGATCTGTGCAGAACTGAACACTGGATAAAATACAGGATAGGGAGGTTTCTGTCAGGAGAGTGTAGTTGAAGAGAGGAGAGGCTCATCACCAGGTAACCCTCTATTTTCCCTTTCAAAGGAGGAAGCAGAGAGGAGCTCTCTGAGGGCTCTTGCTGTGTGATTTTTACAGAGGACTTCCTCTGAGTCTGTAGCTATAACCAGGCTACTGCACTGGGTGCTTGCATTTTTTATTGTTTAACCTGAGATCTTTTGGACATTATTTCTGTTATTGGCTGAGAATATTTCTGTTGTTGGTTGAGAAATGTGAGTGCTCAACACTGAGACACCTCAAATAAAGCTGCCTCAATAAAGACATGTATACTTACAAAATCACTTGGAAAAGCTGTGCCAATCCTTTCTGTGCCTCAGTTTTGGTGTCAGTAAAGCAGAGCTAATGCTACTCCGCTCCTTCAGTGCAGACTTTGCTTGCTCTCTTGCACACAGCTTTGCTGAGGCTGCAACACATTCTGGTGAGGAGGTTATCCAGCAAGCCCAGTGTGGCAGTTCTTACATACAGATATGACTGAAGTAAATGCATTCCCATGCATTAACAGCAGCCTGCATGGGTTTTATATAGAATCTGAATATGAATATATTTATATGAATATATGAATCTCTTTCTGTGTGAGTGACAGGAGATATAAACCAGCCAGTGGTTCGTTCTTACTGCTCATTATGGCTATGAAGTAATTCTCCATTCAAAATGTCATTAACAAGAGGACACCCTGCAGGATACATTCTGCTAAAAACTCCTTTAAGTGGTGTCCTGATACTTGTGAATCCCCTGCAGAGGGTTATGAGTTTCTTCCCATTTGGACTTCTGTCTGTATGGCTGTTTATACTAAAAGTTCCTTATAAACTTTTTTTTTCTTTGCAGGTAGTGCCTTCCTCAGTGCTGTGTTCCTGGCCTTAGCAACATACCAGTCACTCTACCCTCTCACCCTGTTTGCTCCAGCACTGCTTTACCTTCTACAGGTAGGTGATTTCTAACTCTTGGCACCTGTTGTCTTCATGTAGCTGTGCAGGGACAGTCCTGGGGAGGGGAGTCAGACAAGTGCAGAATTTCAGAAAAAGTGACTCTCCTCAAGCCATGGCAAGTTTGAACCCTGAATGGGAATGCCTGTGCTTGGAGAGAAGAGAGCAGGAAGTCTGCACAGCTGCCTGGTGTTTAGCTTGCCCAAAATAAGTGCTCTTCTTTGTGTTGTGTGAGCAGCAATGAGGAGCTCAGACCCAGAGAAGTTAAAAAATGCTGGTTTGGGTTTTAATGGCAAAAGGCATGTTCTGGAAAGAGGCTGGTTGTCCTTTCTCTCTCTCCATTAGCAAGACCCTGAATCCCACCAGGGCTGCCCTTGCTAATTTTATCCTGCTTTGGCAGCAAGGTGAGGCTGTGATGCCAGCAGAGGCTCAGGTCACTTCACAGATCACTTTGTGATAATCTTTAGTATTTTAAATACTTAAAATTCTGAATGCTGCTGCTGTGCATTTCACCAGTCTTTTTGTTACTTCTGATGGTGGTGTTTATAGCTTATCTTTACTTCATTAGCCTGTTCTCAAATCTCTGAGCTTCCAGACAGAATGGGAGTCAGTTCTAATTCATTTTCTTGCTCTGACATGAATATATCTTTTTTTCCAGAAACTTTATTGTTATTAGTCTTTAGAGGCAAAGAACTGTGGAGTCAGTATTGCTTTTTCAGTTTGATAAATTTTAGGAGAATTTATATCTTTAATATTTTGGGTCTCTTAACTCTAGTCAAAGTAAACTGGGAGTGAAGTGCAAGCATTGTACTTTGAATTCACAAATACAACACAAACACAATAAGTGCTTTGATATGTGATTGCCTAATTTGCAACTTTTAAAGGCAGTCATGCCAGTGTGTGTCCGTTTATCTAAATTTGTAAATGAACTTTCCTGCTTTCTTTGTACAGAATTAAATCAATTTTCTCCTGCTCTTTTCAATCTGTCCTGCCAAAATTTTTGGTAATGTTGCTTACATTGTCCCAGCAAGTGACATTAAACCCACTACAACTGAGAAAACCAGAGCCCAGAGCAGCCAGGGCAAGTTCTCTACACATCTCTTGTCGCTGCAAACCCCAGGGCCAAATGGAAAAGCCACATCACTGACCTGGAGCTGCAGAATGCTGAGTGGTTCCCAAAGGTGTTGGCCCCTGCGTGTATTTCTCTGTACACAGGCAGTCAGGGGACCTGACTGGGGACTGAGATATCCCTGTCATGTTACAAGGACATGTGGCAGTGGTAGGACTTTGTCTGAGGAAGCCACCTTTCAGAGGGGCTCCTTTTTGCTTAGGAACTCAGTGGATGTCCTCTTGCCCTGATTTCAGCAGAGCAGGAGTGCCAGGCCGGGTGGTGGTGCCACAGGGTGGGGGTTCTGGAGCAGGGATTTCGGTCACCCCCTGCAGTGGGGTCGTGCAGGACAAGACAGGCACCAGTGCAGTATTGCAAACATCTGAGGTACCAGTGCAGCTGTGAGGAGGGGTGTAAATCTTTCACCTCTTTGTATGCTCACATGAGGGACTCACTGCAAGCAGAAATTACCAGCTTTGCTACTGTATTGTCAAACACAGCTCTGAGAGTGCATGCATTGTGTGACTTAATTGGCCAGAGTGAAGAGCAACAAGCAAATTGTGCTTGAAAGCTGCTCCTTCAAATGCCATAGTGCCAGTGTTTGATGCTTTCTTTCATCAATTTAAAATGAAGTTATGAACACTCAGGCTTTCTTGTGGCTCTCCCCCTGATGAGGTGCTTCTGTTTCTCTTTCAGCGCCAGTTCATACCTATCAAACTGAAAAGCAAAAGTTTCTGGCTCTACACCATGCAGTATGCATCTCTGTACCTGTGCAGCCTGGTGGTGATCATCTGTCTCTCCTTCTTCCTACTCAACTCCTGGGATTTTATCCCATCTGTTTATGGGTTTATGTAAGTATAAAGATTCTTACTGATGGTTTTCTGTCTGGCCCTCCCCTGCCACCCAGATTGTTTCTTGCCCATCACACCCAGGTGTGTGCTTGACCCGGGAAGTGTGTGCTCTGTGATTTACTGGCAATGCAATACAAGAAAGAATATGTGGAGGAAAGCAGCCATTAGCCAGCTCCAACTTCTGTTAAATAAATAATAGCAAAAATTAAAGACAGGAGCTGTTTTCCACTGAGTGATTGGAAATGGATTTGGTTGTTGAGCTACTATGGCTGTGAAATATTCCTCTCTGGAGAAATGTCTGCTTGAGAATGGTTTAAATTCTACTGTGACATCAGGAAAGATTCCTCAGCAGAATTTCAACCTGCTCTCTGTGTTTTCATCCATTCGGTTCTCTTTCATGGATTTACAATTTAGGACCTACATCCAGTAGCACACAATGATTAATTAATGCAACAGAAGCAGGGCAGGGAAGAGCAGCCATTAAAAAATTCACCACTGCTTTCTTTTCAAATTTCAGCATTTCTGTTCCAGACCTGACACCCAATATTGGCCTTTTCTGGTACTTCTTTGCAGAGATGTTTGAACACTTCAGTCTTTTCTTTGTATGTGTGTTTCAAATCAATGTGTTCTTCTACACCATTCCCTTGGCAATAAAGTTAAAGTAAGTATGAATGTGTTTCTCTACCACTTTTTTTTTTTTTTTTTTACTCTTAAGTTATCCAGTGGATGCTTCTAAAGCTGAAGTTGGATGTCTTGACCTACAAGCCTGAAAAATATTTTTAAGAGGGCTTATCCTCCTCATTTCCCATAGTTTCAGCTCTTCAGTTTCAGTTCCTCTTCAATAGAGTGTCTTGGTCTCTGCTCTGGAACTCTGTGTTGCAAGCATCGGCAGAGGCAGCAGAAGTGGAGGCTGTAGAAGTGCCAGCATAAGGCACTGTAGTCAGAAAGCAAGAACTGGCTGGAACTTCCAGCTCTTCATTGTCAGAAAAAATGTGGAAACTTGAGGACTTTTCTATCTGACTTCATTTACTTCTTTCTGATAAAAACACCCATTAACCTGGATTCTCTGTGAGCTTGCCCTTTGGCTTGCCTTAGTTGTACCAGAGGAATAACTGTGGGCTTTGGGCTTCTCCAAATTACCATCAGAGGGCAGGTGCTAATTGCTTCTGGTGAATAAGGCAGGGCTGGGAAGCACAGTGCAGGTGTAAATGTTCATTGAGCTTGCTGGGTGAGGGCTGTGGCAGATGTGCCTCCCCTGACCCTGCTGCTCTGCAGGGCAGCTCCATCCACCCCATCCAGCATTTGGAGCCTAGTCTGGAGACAACAGGGCTGCAGGAGCCTCTTTGAGCTTCTCCTGCAGCACATCTGTGCCCTTGCTGATATTAATTTGCAGTTTCCAGAGGCCCTACTGCATCCTCTTAGCCTTTGTTTACCTTTCCAGGGAACACCCTGTGTTCTTCCTGTTTGTCCAGCTCGCCATCATTTCTATCTTCAAGTCCTATCCCACCGTGGGAGACGTTGCACTGTACATGGCCTTCCTTCCAGTCTGGAGCCACCTTTACAGATGTAAGTTCTTTATGCTTGATTATTATTTATCTGGAACAGAAAAGGGCCTGCCAAATAATTAAATGGTCACCACTAAACCAAACCAGACCCAAGTTCATAGGCTCTCGTGGCCTCCATGGGGTGTCTAGAAGGAAGGCTGGATTTTGGAGGTTTTTTCCTCTGGTGATACAGTCCCTAACATGTCTTTAGGATTTGGGTTGAAATTGGTCAAGGAGGGCATTTTCACTTGTACCTTATCTTCCCCCTCTCTCCAACTTGTTCTGAAGATTATCTTTTTTTATAAGAACCTTTTGCAGTCCTGCATCCTCCAGATGCTTCACTCCCATTTAAGGCTGTGTAATTTGAACAGTGCTCCTCCATTTGGTGAGTCCCCCAGCCCTAAAGTGCTGAATCTTGCAGTTGTGCTTTCTTTTGTATCTGCTTGTTTGCTTAGAGTGAAAGTAACTGAGTTACTCCAAGCAGTTGTCCAGACTTTCTTAAATGCTTCAAAAAGACCCTCTTTATCTCCTGAAATCACAGAGAGCTTCCTGTGGATTCTCAGGCTCAGTCTATAGAACCTGTTTCCATGGGGAGATTTGGAAGTGTTGTGTTTTTCCAGCGTTTCTTACTTAAGCCAACTGCTTTGACCAACCCTGCCAGGCTGTCCAGGCCTTTCACTGCAGCCTTCTCCAAGCCAGGCCGGGTGTGTTCATGGACAGCTCACCTGCCTGTTGTAGGAGACACAATCAGGAGACCTGGAGACCATCTGCTCTGTGGGTTTCAGACTCAGGAGAGCTGAGACCAGCAGCTGTGATCAAATAGGGCAGGAGTCCCCAGGCTGGCCCTGAGCACATCACAGCTGTAGCAGGGAGAGGGACAATCATCTGTCACAGGCTCCTACCCACAGTGTGTGAACAGACCTACTGAACAAGAAATCTAAAATAGGTGGGAAGAGGTTGGGATGCGACAATGCTCCCAAAACATCATCTGCCCTCAGCTGCAGGGTGATGGGCATGGGCTGAGCTGCAGCCAAGCACAGCAGCCTGAGTGTCAGGATGGATTACAGCACTGCTACCGAAGGACAGGCATAAGCACTTCACAGAAAACAAAACCTCTCCTGGCCTGGTAGTTCCCAGCTGTTTTAGACAAAGTTGTGCTTGGTTTTTGTCCACCTGACACATACTCAGGCAGACTGCTGGATTCTTGCACCTCCCCATGTCATGTGTATGTCAGTGCATTTGGCCTGTATGAGTTTCTTCCTTTTATGGTACTTTCGTTTCTTTGCCAGCTCCCAAGAAAATATCTTTTCCTGTAACTCACAGATTGATTTTTTTCCTTTGTCATTAGCTTGATGAGGCAAGGGATTAAACTGCTCTGCTTTCCAAACTGGGGTGTTGCTGGCAAGGCCCCTTTTGCAGGCTGCTGGTTACTGTGGTGTAGATACCAAAAAGCCAAAGTCATCCATGAAAGAGTGTTTGGAAGCAGGATCTAGAAGGAAAGAGCTACAAATGGGGATTTCACACTGCAACAAAGGCAGAGGTATTTATTTTGAAGGGAAGTATAGTGGATTTCTTATAACCACTATCCAGGAAGTTACTAAAGCAACCTGTGGAAGGTTATTGGAGGAAAGTATGTCTTGGCAAGTGCCTCTGACCCCCTGCACACCCTAAATACCATTGCTGGTTGTGTGACCATGACTGCTCAGTAATACATCATTTTAACAGCTGGTTTTCTTTTACAGTCCTCCGGAACATCTTCATCCTGTCATGTGTGCTCATTTTCTGCTCCTTCCTGTTCCCTGTTCTGTGGCATCTATGGATTTATGCAGGAAGTGCCAACTCCAATTTTTATTATGCCATCACGTTGACTTTCAACATAGGGCAGGTCAGTAGAGTGAGGCAAATGAAGCTGCCTCAGCAGACAGCTGGATGGGGTGGCCTGTCAGGAGCTGTGAATCCTTCAGGATGGGGCTAGCTCTCTGCATCCTGTGTGGTCCTGCACAGCAGCTTCCTGGCTCTCCTCCTGGATTCTGCCTGTTCCTCAACCCCTGGCACAAAAATGGGAAAGAGCTCCTGTGGTGTGAGCTGTGGTTTAACAATCCAACCCAGCTGACTGCAGGTTCTGTGCTGTGTTGCTGATGGCCAACGAAAAGCATCCCTGTATGGCAGGACCAAGCACAAGTGAATGGAGAAGGGGAGCTAAGGGGAAATGGAAAGACCTCAGGGCAGTAGCAGTGGGGCCAGAAAACAGACAAATGAGACCTGCCCATGCTCAAGGACATGGCACCAGTTTTTCTGAGACATGGCAGCATGTGCAGGGTCCTGATGATGCCAGGACTTGCCCTCCCTGCCTTTCCTGAAGCCATTCTGGATACATAACTTCCACTGGCCTTAGGGAAAGCAGGGCTTAGCACCCTTGAAGGGTGGAATTCAGTGTACACAGGTGCTACAACCTTTTGTAAGTCCTTTCTCTTCTCTGTGCTGCTTGTCATGTACCTGAGCCCTGGGGCAGTTTGACGTGTGGGTGAGCAGAACGTTCATTTCATGTTAAAGTTGCCTTTAGTTTGAATGTGCCTCAGCCATTTATGCTTGTCTGCTTCTCCTAAAGCCAGGGGAACACTTCCACCTTGGCAAAAAATCACCTACTTTTACCCTTGATTAATGGGGAAAACACTGATTTGGTAAAACCAAAAGAGACTGCACAGGTTGAGAGGGAGAATAGAGATTCTGCTAAGAGGGGCTGATAGGAAACTGGGAGTGGTTCATTACAGGTCCTGCTATGGAATGAAAGGAATAGTAAAACTTTAACTAGAAATAGCAGGTGTTGATATTCTAAGAGGGTTTTATTTCCTGCCTGAGAAAGTCATAGCAGAATCCTGCAAGGTCTTGTGCTCTGTGAAAGGCAGACAGCAAGTCTCTGGTCTGATTTCCTTGTGAGAAAGCCCGAGCCCTCATCCCCACCTCAGCTTTCTTTTCCCATTTAGATATCTGCAGAGAAGCTTAGTTAAAGGTAAAATCACCTGCACTGACAGAGCCTGTCAGCAGTGCAGCAAAGCAAGCACATCATAGCTGTTTGGGCTGACCCTCTCCCTGGGTCTGTTCTCCTTCACACTTTCTTCCCTGACCTCAGCAGTCTGCAGCCCTGTTTCTCTTTCCCCTGCTCTCCACCTGATCCTCCATCCCCTCCTGTCCTGCCACTGAGCCTCTGCAGCAGCTGCTGTGTTTTTCTGTGCTGTATTGCACAGTAACCCAGGCAGGCTCTGACTGTCCCTCCCTCTGTGCCCTTAGCACTGCCGTGTACTTCAGGTGACATAGTGCCAAAGGGATGCTTTAAGTGGCATCTGCATGCTAGGACACGAGGACAATAACTACCAGCTCGGCCTGGCACTGAAAAGGTTTTCCACTCTAGTTACCTGCTTCTGTTTCCAGATGGAGGAGGGCAGCAGTCCTGCAGGAAGGTCACGCTGCAAGAGGCTAAGTGACAAATGGCACTACTGAGCCAGCAGGTCCCTGTCACAGCCCAGTCTGCCCCAGCAGTGGCAGCTTCCCAGGGTTGCAGCTTTAGACTTTCTACTGTCACCTATTATTGCCATCTCAAGGCCCCCAGGCGTGGGAACAGTCCCACCATGTGCCTCACTACAGCCAAATGTGTCCTGGCTCAGGGCAGAGTGGCTGGAAAGGCCCTGGGGGTGCTGCTCAACAGCAGCTGAACAAGAGCCTGGTGTGCCCAGGTGGGCAAGAGGCCAGTGACACCTGGCCTGTACCAGCCATGGTGTGGCAGCAGGACCAGGGCAGCGACTGTCCCCTGTGCTGGGCACTGGTGAGGCACCTCAGGTGTCGTGTCCACTTCTGGGCATATCTGTTCAGGAAGGACATTACAGGGCTGGAACATGTCCAGAGAAGGGAACTGAGCCCCAGCAGCACTGAGTGAGCTGGGGGTGCTCAGTCTGGAGAAAAGGAGGCTCAGCAGGGACCTTCTCACTCTGCAACTCCAAGAGGAGGGTGCAGCTGGGGGGATCAGTCCCAGGGAGCAGGGACAGGATGGGAGGAAACGGCCTCAAGCTGTGCCAGGGGAGGTCCAGGTTGGACATTAGGAGGAATTTCTTCACAGATGTGGTCAGGCATTGGAAGGGGCTGCCCAGGGAGGTGTCCGGGGAATGCCTGGATATGGCACTCAGTGCTCTAGGCTGGGTGACACGGTGGGGGATCAGCCAAAGGTTGGACTTGGTGATCTCAGAGGTCTTTTCCAGTTAAAATGACCCTGTGATTCTGGGACAACACTAAGATAGATAGATAGATAGATAGATAGATAGATAGAAGGAGTCCTGTGGGTGCAGCTGAGATGCCTGTGCAGCTGTGCCACAGCTGGACCTGCTATTGTCATACATTTTGGCCAGTTTATGGAGCTACTGTATGTGAGTCTCCCTTGGCTTAATATGGCGAGGGGATGGACAAGGTGTCTCAAGGTCACAGTGACTCCTCCAGCATCATGTGCTGAACAGCCCAGGAGCTGCTTAACCCCCGACAGGGTCTGTCACCAGCACATGTCCCTCTTTATTCCTTGCTCTGAAGCACCACTGATGTGTCTGAACATCTCACTCCACAGATCCTGCTCATCTCGGATTATTTCTATGCCTTCCTCCGGCGGGAGTACTACCTCACTCACGGGCTGCACCTGACGAGGCAGGATGGGACAGAGGCCATGCTGGTTTTGAAATAAGGACTGTACCACCATTTCCTGGGACATGGGCCACTCCGAGGAACATGCAAAGCTTGGGGTACATGGGGTGGGTGGGGAAGGTTCCCTGAATGAGGTCTGACTTTGGGAATGATACCTACTGGAAGAAAGGGTAGAGGTTATGGGAATAACCCCCTGAGCTGCAGGCTCAGCACAGACTGTCATAGCTGCAGTTCCTCCCCCTCAGCTGTGCTTTTCACTTCGACCTCAGCCATCAGCTCTGGCCAGTCCAGCAAGAGCAGGAGTGTCTGAGCTAAACCCAGGCCTGGAGTTCAGACCATGAACTGTTTTCCACCACTGCTTCTTGGAGATGTTTGCTTCTCCAGGGATCTTCCCCTCACTGCTTTGACCAGTAACGCTCCTGCTTGGCACAAGGCAGTCTCTGGGTACCTGGTGCCCCAGTCCTGGCTGCAGATTCCATTTCTTGGTGGTTCTGCTGTTGAGGGATCTGGAAGAATCCCATGTGCTCAGTCATAGTGGGTGCTGTGAAAGGGTTGGGTAACCAAGGATGATGATCTTGGACGACAGCTGGAGCTGCTGCCACACCTGGTAACCTCAGCGCTCAAACACAAGTAGGAACCAGAACTGGGATGGGATGAAGAGCAAGGTGGGTACCAGGTAACTGCTCTATCCCCTTGGAGCAACACAGCCATGCCAGGCACTGCACAGAGGCGTTGCAGGTCTCAGAGGGAATACTACTGAGGAGATGGACTCCCACTGCTCCCAGTTTCTGTTGGGTGACAAAGCCTGGCAGTGCTGGGCTCACACTGTGCTGCTGTGATCACTAGGGGCAGCAGCTGGGACCAGGAGGTGTCACAATCTCCCTGTAAGGCCCCAGACCAAATCCAGGAGGCATCTCAGCCACTGCTGTTAGGGAGTTGTTCCACAGCTGCTTATCACTACTGGATGTGCACTTGTCTGTGTCACCCCTGTGCCCGTCAGTGCGGGGCTCAAGGCTGTGCACGGGGGCTCCCTTCAATCAGCTCCCCTGGTCCCCCCCACTCCTCTCTGTACTCAGACCTGCTCACCTTGGAGTTGCTGCTGCTGCTGCCCCCTGAATGTGACACTCTGGGGTGAAGCCACCAGCTCTGCTGGCTGTGTGGTGGCACTGAGATGCAGTGACCAGAGTGTGACAGCCGCCTCCGGCATCGCCACTGCTCCCACGGGACAGCCGAAAGCTTGGGAATGTGACATGGAAACCAAACTGCACCTGGTGCCGAGCAGCTGGATGTGCCCAGGCAGGTGTGCAAAGAGATCTTTCTTTCCGGACAATTCAAACTTTTGCCTTACTGCACTTCTGTCCGCGCTTTGGGGGTGGAGCCGCGCCCGGCCTGGGCCGAGCCCGGCGGGAGCCTCCGGCCGGCGGGGGCACGGCCGGGGCGAAATAAACTGTGTGAGTTTTGGACACCTCGTGTGCTCTGGCTGTGGGGGCTGCAGGGTGAGGGTGGTGTGGGGGGCACTGAGTCCCAGGGAGGGGCTGGGAGGGGAGCTGAAAGCAAGCACGGGTTGGGGGGAAACAAGTGACAAAAATGAAACAGATCTGTGGGGTGGGCTGAAGCAGCCCGGCTTTAGGGCAGGGCCCGGTCCTGTGCAGCAGCTGCATTTGTTCCTGGAGCTGTGCCCACTCTCAGCCCCCTGGGCTGGGTCCGTCTGGGTATCCTGAAGGAGCAAGTCCCAAATTTGGACTTAAGCAGTCCTGAGGAAGGTGGTGGGATCAGGGCCAGGGGAAGGACAAGGAGCATGGTCAAGGGTAGGGAAAAGGAAAGGTCAGAGGTAGGGGCAGGGAGAAGGGGTAAAAGGGTAAAAGGACAGGGCAGGGGAGGCACAGCATCAAGGACAGGGACAGAATCAGGGCAAGGGGTATGGAAGGGTGGGGCCAGGAGCAGAGATGGGGCAGGGACAGGGATTGCCATGCTAAGGCAGCTCAGGCAGGGACAGGGAGCCCTGTCCAGGGTCCCAGAGGAAGTTTTTGGGGCCACCAGAACTGCCTAGTCCCCAGCAAGTGTTGCCAGTGACTGAATGCCAGGCACCAGGAACCCCCAAACTCCCACTGCTATCTAAGGCTGGTGGGGACAACACAGCAGACACCCACCAGGGCTGCAGTGAGCCTGCTGTGGAGATGAGCAACGACCCAAAAAGGCCTGCAGTGGGCCCAGGGCCAGGCATCAAGGCCATCGTGCCACCAGGCAAGGCATACAGGAAGTCCTGACCTGGCATAAATGGAGCACTGTTGCACTTGGACCCACAGGCTCGCAGCCAGGCTGGGTGGTTTGGGGGTGTCATCAGTGAGAACGGGCTGCACCGGGGCACTGCACCTCTTCCCTGGTCTGCAGGGGCTTCTCCAGAGGCACCTGAGGCTGGCAGCTCCCTCAGCCAGTGATTCCCTCCCTCAGCTGCCAGCCCCACGCTGGGTCCCTCAGCGTGAGGGTCATTTGCCACCAGGGCCTCCTGTACTGGATTTGTGTGTCCAGGTTTTGGTAGTGGGGTGGCTGGAGGAGTGGCTTCAGTGAGAAGCTGCCAGAAACTTCCCGCTGTGTCTGGCAGAGCCAACTACAGATGGCTCCGGATGGAGCCACTGCTGGCCAAGGCCCAGCCCAGCACAAATGATGCCTCGAGGATCAGGGATTTAAGTAGAAGAAAAAAGTTACTGCACAGACATAATTGCACTCAGAGAAGAGCAGAATGAAAATGAGAGGAACAGTCCTGCACACACCCAGGGCCAAGCAGGGCAGGAGGAGGGGCTGGAGCTGCTTCAGGAGCTGGAGCTGAGATTCCCCTGGGATTCGGTAGGGGAAGCCCATGGGGAGGCAGCTGTGACCTTGCAGCCCATGGAGGGCCCGGGGGTGCAGAGATCCACGTGCAGCCTCTGGAGGAGCCCACACCAGAGCAGGGGAAGGACTCCAACTCCTTTCCCTGAGCAACAGCAGAAAAAACAGGTGATGAGCTGATCATAACCCCTATTCCACATCTCCCTGCACTTCTGGAGGGGTGGAGGCAAAGCTGGGAAGGAGGGAGGTGTGGGGAAGGTGTTTTTAAGGTCTTATTTTACTTCTCATTATCCTGCTCGGATTTTGTTAGTAATAAATTCAGTCAATATCTCTAATTCAAGTCTGTTTTGCCCTGAAAGTATTTGATGAGGGAATGCACCCAGTCCTTAACTCATGAACCTTTTGCTGTATTTTCTCAGCCCTGCCCAGCTGTGGAGGGCAGTAAGAGAGGCTTTGGCAGGTGCCTGGTGTCCAGCCAGGGTCACCCCACCTCACAGGTGTTGGCAGTTGCCACAACCATTGCAACAGTTGTGTTGCAAAGAGCAACTCCGCACAACCTGTCCCGGCGGTGCCAAAACAAGGGAAGTCCCTGGCCTCGGGGTTCTCTGCTTGGTTCCAGGTGAGAGCGGGGGTGCGAAAGAGGTGACAGCCACCGGCCACCACGCACCTGTCTGGAGGGGGCTGCCTGCCCACGCACGCCAGCACCGTGTAGGGGGGACACGTTCTGGACCCCACAAGCCGGGGCAGAGCGCTGCATCCGCACCCACCCTGCCACGCACCGATGGCCAGGGAGGGGCCGGCGCGGCTGAACATTAACCCCGGGACGGCGTCCAGGGCTCCCTGGCGGCGCAGTCCCAGTACCCCAGAAACACCTGCAATGAGGGGGCTCCGATGCGGCTACCAGCTCCTGGTAGGTCCATCGTGGGAGGGTCCCGCATGGCAGTGGGCAATGAGCTCCGGGGCAGCGCTGGGAGGCACCCACCAGGCTGGATACGGGGCTGGACAGGCAGAGGGGGCTGCCCGGGGAAGAAGGAGGGTCTGGGGGGGTGCGGGGGGTGATGGGCACACGCGGGACCTGCAGCCCGCTGCCTCCCGAGGATCCAGACACCCCGGGGGCAGATCTGCGCCCCGGGGCCGCACTCGCTCATCCCTCTCGCCCCCTCAGGATGCTGGGCGGGGAATTGCTGCCCACCCGCCCTTGGGCACGGGCTGCAGCCACAGCCATCCTGAACACGTGGCTGGCTGAGACGCTTGTCACTAGCGGCCACCGGGACCGCGGCACATCCCCGACCTCTTCCGCGCTGCGGGGTCAGCCTGGCCGTGAGCAAAGAGGGAAAAGGCAGGGCTTCACCCCTTCTACGGGGGCCGCAGCTGTAGAAGCCTTCCTTGCCTTCTCTTCCTCCTCCTCCTCCACCGCTTCCTCCCCCTTGAAATTCCGTCTGCAGCGGTGGCACGGCCTGGCGGGGTGCCAAGGCACGGCACGGCACGGCATGGCGCCTGGGCTGTCGGGAGCAGCACGCAGCCGGGAGCTGGGCTGTAGGCTCAGCCTGGTGCCCATTCCCGTGGACTTGGGGCCCCTTCTCCCAGCCCCTGGACAGAGGATGGGAGACACCCCACGCTGGGCGGGTTCGGGAGCTGCTGCTCCCTCAGGCCCGCAGGGATGCTCATCTCCTGCTGCCCCCAGCCCGACCAGGACGAGGAGCTGCCCATGGGATGCGAGGACCCAGCTGGAGAGGGGCAGCGGGGCTGGGAGGGAGCCCCGGCAGCAGCCGAGGAGGAATCGTGCAGGCTGGTGCTGAGCACACCCAGCAGCATCCTGCGGGACAGGGAGATCGAGGAGGTGAGGCACCCCCGCCTGCACAGGGACCCCACCCTCCCGCTCGTCTGCCCGTACCCACAGCCGTGACCACTGTCCTACCAGGAACGGTCCACTGTGAGGCCAGAGGCGTGGCATTCTCCTCTGCCTGGGGACGGTCACCTCTGTCACCTCTTGGGGGGCAGGATGCTTGGGGAGCCATCTCAGAAGGGTTTGCAGGGTGAGGACGCTTTGGGAATGTGTTGAAGGGGAGGGTGTTTGGAAGCATCTCTCGGAAGGATGCTCAGGTGGGTATCTTGGGAGGCTGCTTGGAGGGATGATGTGTGGATGATGTGTAGTCCTCCTCTCGGGAGGACTCTCAATGAGATCTCAGGTTTGTGCCGGGGCAGGGGAGGATGTTCAGCCGGTCAGCACCGACTGAGGCCACTGTGCCCCAGCTGAGCCTCCAGCTGCCCCCGCGGCTGACGCAGCAGCCCTGGCACCTGCTCTACTCCACCGGGCGGGACGGCTTCAGCCTGCGGACGCTGTACCGGAGCGGGGCCCGGCCGGACTCCCCGGCCCTGCTGCTCATCAGGGACACGGAGGCGCAGGTACGGCCGTGCCCTCCCCAGCCGCGGGAGCTGGGGCCCGTGTCGCACGGAGCTCGGGCACCTCCTCGCTCGCTTGGCAGGACGGAGACACGTCCCGGCGCTGGGAGCCCCTCTGAACGCCGCCCCGTGACTCTCCCCTTTCTTCCCCAGGCTTTCGGTGCCTTCTCCGCCAGTGCCATTCGCAGCAGCAGCGGCTTCTACGGCACGGGGGAGACCTTCCTCTTCTCCTTCTGCCCCGAGCTGAAGGTGCGGCTGCAGGCTGCCAGCCGTGGGGCACCCCGGGGCGGGGCTGGCCGTGTCCCGAGTGCCGGGCCATGCCTGGGGGTCCCCGCGGTGCGGGGTGGATCTGGGGTGACGGGGCTGCGCTTGGCCAGACGTGGGGACAGCAGCCGGGGGACCCTGCTGGCAGCAGCCCCCAGGTTTGTCCAGGGCCGCGGGGAGAAGGCGAATCACAGGCGCTGTGTATCAATCACAGGAGGGAAGCTCAAGGAAGGGGACCCTGCCCAGCTGAGTGTCACCGGGTTCCCTCCACGTGGCAGGGCGGTCGCGGCCCAGCTCTAGGCTGGCAGAATGTGGAGGCAGCCGTGCCTGGCACCGCTGCGGGGCTGTGCGTGTGATGGGGCGTTAGTGGCGGCAGCTGTGCCCTGGCAAGGCCCACAGACCTGTTGGCAGGGATGGATCCGAGCCACAGGCTCGGCCAGGTCTCCTGGAGACGCGGAACACGGAGGTGCCCGAGCAGAGCCAGCTTGGCTCAGCAGCCCCCAGCTGGTCCTCGCAGGACAGGGACAGGAAGGGGGTAGGAACACTGCCCCAGCCCGCGGTCCCCTCTGTGTGCTGTCCCCATGCAGGTGTTCAGGTGGACGGGCAAGAACGACTTCTTCCTGAAAGGGGATGTGAATCTGCTGATGGTCGGTGGGGGCAGGTAGGAACTGCACCGGCAACTTCCGCGGCTCAGACGGCCACCAGCCCCAATGGCCGTCAGAGCCATCACAGGAAGCCAGGCTGCCCTACAGGGCTGGGTCCAAGCACGTGGTGATGGTTTGAGCCCCAAAACACTGGCATCGGCTGCCCAGCAGCACCGGGCTTTTCATTCCCTAACCCTGCTGCCTGCTGGAAGGGCTGCCGGTTCCCAGCCCCTTCCCGGCCCGCTCCCTGCCTGCAGGCGCGGTGCCAGACCCGGGCCAGCTGCTTGTCCCGTCTCATGTCCGTTTTGGGGAACAGAGCGAGGACGGGAGGTGGCTGCTCGCCCGGGAGGTGGCGTGGGAGGTCTCCAGCCATGAAGGAGGCAGGTCGCAGCTGACCGTGCTCTTGGCACATTCGCAGCGGAAGGTTTGGGCTGTGGCTGGATGGGGACCTGCACCACGGGGGCAGCCACCCCTGCGAGACTTTCGACAACGAGACCCTCTCACACCGGGAGGAGTTCTGCATCCAGGATCTGGAAATGTGGGGTCTGGCCTGACCCCAACAAAGACACCCAAGGAAAAGATGCTGGAGAGAGGATTCTTTGGACTGATGTCTCAAGCACAGCTGTTCCCTGACAGCACCCGCAGAGCCTGCGGGATGCTACCAGCCTCACCCCCTCCTCCTTTCACCTGTTCCCAAAAATATCCCGATTTCATGGGGAAAGAACAGCCGGTGGGGGCAGTGTGATTGGAAAAAACAGCAGTGGGGTCTCAGGCCTGCAGCACTGCTGCCGTGTGGCTGGGGAGTCCAGAGTGTGCATGGGCTCACAATGGCATAGCACAACTAACCCTAAACCTAACTACTCCTAGCCCCAAGCCTAACCCCAAAGCCAACCCCAAACCACCTGGGTGGGATGAGGCAGAGCTGCCCCAGGAGGAGGGCACGTGGCAGAGCTGGGCACAGCAGGGCCCCACACGGAGAAGGAAGCTTCAAGAGCAGTGACATTTTAGGACTGAGCAAGCCCAGTCAGCCTCTGCCCCCGGGGCTGGCTCTGGCAGTGCTGGGGACAGCACAGTCACCATTCCTCAATAAACTTCTCCTGGCCTCACCTTTGCCCGTTGAATGGCTCTGTGAAGGTGTGCAGGACCCGTGGTGGGGAGCAGGCCAGAAGCTGTGACAGCCACGTCTTGTCCCAACCTGGGTTGTGTGGCCACAGCAAGAGTGGGGGGTCAGCCTGGGGCACTGCTTCAGGGACCCATCCCCCCTCTGGCACAGTCCACACCCTTTGTCTGTCACCCTGTGAGGATCAGGAGGGGATGACAAGAGCCCTTCCCATGCAGAGTTCTACAACCTGTTGCCTCTTGCCTGGCTGACAGGGTTTAGCCTCATTCCTGGAGGCTGAACCAGCTCTCCTCCTCCTCGTCCACCACCCCTGTCCCAGCAGCAGAACCAGCCCTACAGGGGGATTCCAGGCAGGGGTGGTTCGTGGGGGTCCATTGGAGGGCAAGGGCCTGTCAGGTTTGACCACATTTGATGTATTTATCGTGGGAGCACAGCTGGACATCCAGCTGAAGTATCACCCCACGACCTCACCTTATGTCAGCTCCTGTCCCCAGATCTGCAATTTTGTGAGGCCTGCATCCCATGGAGCCCCAACCTGCAGTGCTTTACACCCACCTACCCTCCCAGTCCTTGAGTACCTTGTACTGAACCTCACCAATCGTTTCCCTGCTGATTCTATCTCCCATGGCCAACCTGTGCCGTCTCTCCAGCAGCTGGCACTTACCCCTTGCAGCACACATCCACACAGGCTGGGAGATTCACAGAGAAATAAGTGAAAATGGATTTACAAGGACAGACAAGAGGTGCAGGGCTCAGGCAGATACTACACTGACCAGCCCTATTTTCAACACAACCCTCTCATACCCCTTTTCTCTCTACCCTTTCATATCTCCCTCCTCCACCTGCAGAATGCCACTGACCCCCTCCACTGTCCCAGACCCTCAGTGACACATGCCTGGAGCCCCCTGCAGCCCTTCAGGGCACCCAATTCAGGGCACCCAGCCCCTGTGCCTTGGTGCTACCCAATGCTCCCTGTTGAAAGTGGCTGAACAGCACCATCCCCCTGGGCACCTCACCCTTGTGTTCACCAGGACCTTTTCCCAATCCCAGCACTGCCTCACCCCTTGCCGACACAGAGCCCCTGCCTTCAGGCCCATTTCACACCTCTGCCAGTGACACTGGGGTAGGATCTACACACTCCAGGGCTGGCCTCTCTGGTGTGGAGCAGAGGGAAAGGGTTCTGTACCTGCTGACACCACCAGGGCACCGCTGGAACACTTGGCTGAAAGAGTTGTTGCACGTATTTTGGCTCATGGTGAACTCCTGGATCCTTTCCTCTACACTTCCTCATGGGTGGGTGGCCTCAACACATCCTGGTGAAGGAAATTACCCTTCCCAGATGCAGGCATTGCACTTCCTCTTGGTGATCTTCAGAAGATTCTTGTCAGATCCTTTCTGCAGCCTGGTAAGACCCCTCTGGATCCCAGCACATCCCTCTGGAGTACCAGCCATGTCTCCCCATGTGCAAATGTGCTGAGGGTGGACCCTGTCCACCAGTAATGGGCCTCTGGAACTGGAGCCAGCACCACCCCTAGCACAAGACTTGTGTCATGGGTAACCCACGCTCCGAACCCAGTCCTCCAGCCAGGCTTTGGTGCAGCCCTGCCTGCTCACCCAAACCCAGCTCACTGAGGCTGACACCATCACTGCTGTCCCCTCAGCCCCGGCACAGTCACCTCAGCACAGAGGGTGACCAGGTTGGTCAGGCATGGCTTCACCTTCCCTTCCCCTCCCCAGCAGCTGGAGCAGCAGCCAAGGCTCCCTGGCCCCTGGAGGTGGCTGCCAGGTGTGGCAGGGCCAGGTGGCTGCACTGAGCACTGAGCAGGGCTGGGACCTCCCCGAGCCCGGGCCCCACTGCCCACGAGAAGATATGAACCAAGAACCTCTTCAGAGGGAAGCTCTCCCACAGACAGCAGCTGGGAACACCTTGGCTGCTTGGAATGGCACAGCAAGACTGTTTTTAATAAAGTCCACACACTGCAATTCTTGAAAAGAATAGTAAATCGTAGTTTATAAATTTATTCTTTAGAGAGGCTCAGATGAACATGTTTAGAAAAGAAATGCTCTCAGAACTTAAACTTAAGCATACACTTTTGGTTTAACATAAACAAAAGATCTTTCCCAAGTATAAAGTGCACAGTTAGTAACAACTTAAAAACAAACCAAATCAACAAGAACAAAGTTACATCAAAATGATACTTGATCTTATGCAGACAAGGAAGATAAATGCCTTCACTCTAAGATATTGTTTCTTGAGGAATAGTAAATTTTTAAAAAGCTTTTAAAGAGGTCACAAGCCCTTCTAACCAAACTGGTTCATGTGCAGGTCTGAAATACTGTTAGACAGGAGCACCAGAGGTGACACCTTCAGACACATGAGCACAGATACATAAGCAGCAGAAGTATTATGGCTATTCATTTTCCCTCCCTCTAACAGCACCAGTTCCCAGGATAAAAAGGGCAAAGGAGATATTACAGGGCTTGTGGAGTTCTCTTACAGCACTTTCCCACTGGGTTAGTTTTCAGGACCTACCCTGGCCACCCACACCTGACTGCCTGAGCCAGATGTTCAACACCTCTCTCCTTTCCAGATATATAGATCACAGCTTGCTCCAATTCCTGAGCATTACTGAACCTTTTACTTTGTGTTTTTAGTTTTGTGGTCAGACTTTTTCAAGCTTTGAGGTTTTATTTAATGAAAGCAGCCTTCCTCTTAGACCTGAGTAAAAGATGAGAGGAAAATGGTCTTCACTTGTCCAGCAGCACAGACATTCAGAACATTCACACCAGTACTGCCAGTACAGGAAAACTGTAAGAACCCTCACAGATCTACAAGAGACAGAAAAATGATACAGGGACAGCCAAGAGATCCAGGAGAACAGGATACAAGAATGGAGGGATTCCTGATGAGCCTGTCTGCCCAGTACAGTGTAAAGCAGCACCAAGGTGCACTTGGTGCAGGATGGGCAGAGCAGGGCAGACCCCTGCTGGCACTGCCCTCTCTGCACACCTGAGCCTTGCAAACACCTGGGCAGCTCAGCCTTCCTGCAACCACTCACACCACTGGCCTTTTGAGCAGTCTTTGCAGGACAGACAATAAAAAAAATAACATTCCATGTATCAAAAATACACAATAAAACAATAAAAGGCTGCATGGCACTGCAATGCATTGTTACTTCAATAAAAATTGTGGTCACTTGTAGCAAGAGGCCTGCACCAGCTTTTTGAATACTAGAAATATAACCTTTGATTATCAAAAGATTCCCCTCTCCCTTCCTTTTTTTTCCATGAAATTAATTTTGCTGATTTTGAAGATGCCACCCTTGGTAATTTCTTCTTTACCTCACCATATTTTCAGAAGCATACTTATCCCTTTCTTTCTCAGACACTAAGAAAACCACCAAAAACCCCATCAAACCTGGGTTGGGGTTTTTTCTGCTAAGTCATATAATAGCACAGCTAAGGAAGGGATCAGGACTAGACGGAGTAGTAAAATCTTGTAATAACAATGAATTGCAATTTTTAAAGTTACTCCTGCTACACAGTGCCAATACATTTAAAAAATAATGAGAACTGAGTTTACTCTGTTGTAATAAATTGTTTTTTAGAAGTCCATCTGGATTAACTATCTACATTAAAACATTCTGTATTGCAAAATGCATTCTGCATTGCTCTGTGAATTATTCCAGTCCATCCAACCAGCTTTTAGAAAAGCTGATGCTCAAATTTACTCATTTTCTGAGGAAGCAGACTGAATAGCACCAAAAAGAAACCTGCTACTTATCAAAAGAAAGCCTTTGTTTGCAGCTGGGTTCTGAGGCTCTCCTGTGTTCATCATCTGTCATGTTATTCCAGGTTTCCTTCATTGGAGTTAGATGAGGAGCAACAACATCACCATCCTAGTATTAAAATACAGGAAACATTAATTCACTTTTGCTTTCCATTTTAAAGCCGAGGAAAAGCAGCTCACCCTCAGGCTGAACTGGAAAAAAATCAATGCAAGGTCCCAGAATCTTTGTAAATCAATAAACACTGGTGACTGTGCATCCCAGAGGTGGAAACTGCTGCAGTGAGTGGTGGGGAGAAAAAAGTGCCCTGCCTGAGAAGGCATCACCATGGGCAGTCCAGCTCTTCCTAAATTATTACCAGAAAATCTGGAAGGTCAACTGGCTGTATCCTGGCCACTGGTCTACCAACAGAATCATTAGAGTGTTTCCTGTGACCTCACCACAGCACCTCATTAGCACTGCTGCAACCAACCTGCCCTTGGTGCTGGGATGTGCCTTGCACTGTCTGAAACAAGCAAGGTCATGCAGCAGCTGAGGCAGTGGGGCTCACCCAGTCACACACAGATGGTAATCTGTGCTCAGGCACTGCCAACACACACCATCAGCTGCTTAAGATCAGAAATTGGCTGGTGAGATGCATGTTGCTGTGCTCTGCAGCATGTCAGGGCCTGAACCTGAACAATGTGCTTAGAGGACACAACCAGACTCTACAACCAGGGAGAGCTGTTGCTTGATCCATTTGTAAAAAGCCCTTCTAAAATTACAAGACAGAGGCCAGAAGGATGACCTTAAGAATGGGCCTTACCCAGTTTTCCATGCCTGCCTCCCCACCTAGGAACACTCCTCTTCTGGGGGGCCTCTCATGTTTGAGGATGCAGGTCTTTCCCTGCCTGGTCTAGTGGAAAGTGTCTCTGCCATGGCAGGGGGTTGGAACAAGGTGATCTTCAACGTCCCCTTCCAACCCAAACCATTCCATGATTCTATGATCCTATGGTACTTTTAGGTGTCTCCAGCACTACTTCAGTGAAACCAAAGCACCCCAGATGGGAGCTGTGATAAAACCAGGGGTCAGGTGAGTGAGTAGGAGCCTCTGCCACAAAGGCAAGGCCCGAATGTCCAAGCTGTTAATGAAAAAGCAAGCTTATGAGCGCTAAACAAGAAATTAATGAGTGAATTTGTTACCTGTGGTTTGGTGAAATCATTCTGCATGCACCACTGAACAAAGTACTGTTTTGCAGCTGAAATAATATGTGGATCCTGACTTTTGTAATAAACCCGGACAACCTGCTCCATAAATATTTTGGGTAAAAGCTTTGAAACCTTTGAAATAAAACAGAAAAAAGCATTAGTATTTCTTGGAATACAGAAGGAAAGCAGTAAGAAGCTCCACTACAATCCATGAGTTTCATCCAAAGCAATTGTGATATCCCAGCTCCTGGTGTATTCCAATTAAATACTGATCATATGCAAAGGCTGTCAGGGTTCCAGATTGTCACAGTACAACACATACTGAAGATCTGCAAGGCCAAGGATCCCACCACCTCTCCACAAATCCTGCATGAACAACCACACAGGACTGTGATCACTTCCATCACAGATGGTGAAAATGCTTTTCAGAAGGAAAGTAAAAACCTACCTGTTCTTTACTGATTTTGACTGCCTTGGAAGGATCAGCCTTGCAATAGAAGTGAACCTTATCAATTGGATTCTGTTCCTTCATTCCATAATCCATGCTGATAACCTTGCATGTAAAACACAGAAAATGGCATTTGTTAATGTTTGTTTTTAGTTTTCTCACAATAAATACAAAAGGCCACACACACTCCACTCCTGAAAATTAGTCATCAAATGAAACAGTAATTAACAAATTATTACTTAAAAAACCAATCTGGTATTTGCATTTTGCATCTTTTCTTCCACCTCCTCTTGCTCTGATGCTGCCAGGTGGATATTCACATTTACAGTGACCAGCTCCCAGTTGTGCTCTGAAACATTCCAGTTTCCAGCACTGGAAGTGGACTGGTCCCTTGCCAGCCTGGGCCTCCCCAAAACACACAGCCTACAGAGGCTGCAGCAGAGATTACAATCATAAACATGAGGTTTAGACATAATTTACATCAGCCTGGTACACCAACATTTCTGTGCTCAGCAGGGACCCACTTCCCCATGATTTCAGTTTGTGGGACGGGAAAAGCCCAGGCAAATTCTTTAAAGCCCAGTGACCTGCTACAGTCTGGCCCAATGAAGTGAACCTTCAGTGCAAGGGTGCTGCAGGAGCAGCTCATGAGCCACTCGCTCTTCCCAGAATGAACTGAGAACAGGGATGAAGTGTGTGATGCCTGCAGACTGCCCGAGCTCCCTCCCCTGTCTCAGGCTCCCTCCCTCCCACCACTGCTGGCTGCAGACTGAGCCGTGGCTGCAGGTTTCTGCCTGCCAGGCATCAGGAGTGCAACACCTGGAGCCTGGAGGTCACTTTGCCTCTTTTCTTCCCACTGGCCCCAGAGGTTTCCTGTCTTCCTGACCCACCCAGTGGTCCCCAGGCTGCTGCCATTGACACCCATGTATCAAACCCCACAGGTTTCTCCACTGCTCCTTGTTGGACTGAGGACAGTGACAAGAGAGCCCATTTGTCACCAGGAGCAGTGTACAGGTGACAGCCCAGTGAGGCTCCCCATTGCCTGCTCCACACCCTCCCACCACAGCAAACCTCCCATGGGAAACTCATTGCCCTCAGACCCTCAAACTGAACCAGGCCTGCAGCTACAGACACCCTGTGGGTCTGTTCTTTCACCAGGGTATACAAGGCCCTCTGTGATCGAGAAGTTTTTACTTGACCCCGCTCTGAGAGGTGTTTACATCAACTATGAAATTCTCAGCCTTTAGCTCCACATCTGGAGGGTCCTTCTCTGGCTTGGAATTAGCAATGCTTTCTGCCAGGCTGTTGCTCTGAAAGAAACCAAACCAAAGGATTAACTCAGTAACTCAAATTACCTTTATGCGCTCTCAGGTCTAGGTTAAGGCAACACAACATGTGACACAATATGTTTTTAAACTAAAGCTTTAAATTCTTCACAGTTTGACAAGACTCTTGCAACAATCTGGTTGTTTGAATTACCGTACACCACAGCCATTAGTACAAAACCCAGTTTTTAGAAAGAAACCAAACTTATGCAAATGAGAAGACCCAAAATCTGTCAGTCTGTGAAGGAGGAGCTTTACACCTGATGATGGGACAGGCAGAGAGCAGGAGTGCACCATCCAGAATGCTGAAGCAGGAAAGTAGAAAATAAGTACCTTCAATCAACTGTTTTACCAATACAAATGTGTTACAATTAAGTTCCCCAAAGCTGAATACTAGACATTTTCACTGAACTTTTGTAATGAAGGGCTGCAGGATCTTACCCTCTAATAAAGCTTTTATGTCTATGCAGTAAAACATGTAAAAAACCACAAGAGACAGACAACCACAAAATAAAAAAATCCTACAAAAAGTACTCTGCTAAAGTACTCCACAAAGGAGTTTTGCTTGGTTTTGGCCCCAAGGGAATATTCCCTGCTGACACTGGGCTAACGCAAAGCAGAGGAGCACGGTTAGATGGAGAACAGCTGTCCACTGAAATGTGTGAGTCCTCATTCAAAGGCTGTGGCCTTTTTCAGGGCTGCTGTGTTCTGGGGAAGATGCAAAATTTGAAGCAGCAAGATTTCCTGGGAGCAACTGAGACTCATGGGAGTGCAGCCCAGAGCAGTCTGGAGACTGTCCCAGAGGGAAGGAATTCCACTAGGAGCAGTTGGTTTTTTTGTTTTTTTTTTTTGTTTTTTTTCCCCGTTGGTTTTTTGTTTGTTTTTGTTTTTTTTATTTTTTTTTTTTTTTTTTTTGGGGGTTTTTTTTTTTTTTTTTTTTGTTTTTGTGGGTTTTCTTGTTTTGTTTTGTTGGTTTGTTGTTTTTTTTTTTTTTTCTTTTTTTTTTCTTTTTTTTTCCTGTTGATTTGTTCATTGTAGAGATGAAGAGACTGACGAGAGAAAATCACACCCACTGCCAAGCTGGGGCACGTGTGTGGTTTGCAGTGACTCTAGAAACCAAGGAAAGGCTTATTTAGACTGAGAGCAAGCCCAGAGGAAAACTGCCAGGAGGGAACAGTCTTGAGGTAGCCTGTTTGTAATTATTTCTACTCTGTATCAGAATGTATATGTGTTAACTTACTGCCTAATTTTGCTTGCATTGTTTTGAAATTACCTTTCTGGTTTGCATTAACTGGAAACTCAACCTGAATTTGAGAACTCTCAAGCTCTTTGGGGTTTTCCCCTGGCTCTGGCCAGCTTGAGAATCACAGAAACACACAGGGCTGGAGCTACCTGGTCTAGTGGAAGTTGTCCCTGTCCATGGCAGGAGGATGGACTGGATGGCCTTTCAATGTCCTTTCTAACCCAAACCATTCTGTGGTTCTAAACACAACCTTGTGGTGTGTGAAGGAGCAGAGCAGACACAGCTCTGTCCTGTGCAGCTCCCCTGCAGCGCTGAGAGGAGGCTGAGCCTCTGACACAGGCACCAGAGGGAAACATCCTCCCTCCAGCCCTCAGCTCTGCACCCCGAGCTGCAAAGCACTGGCTGGATAGAATTACAGCACTGGCAGTGATCCAGTCTCCCTTCAAAACAACACCCTGGATACCCCAAGATTCAGTCTGGCTGGACTTTCAAAGTGACAGTTTTCCTTTCATTAATCAAGCTTCTAAAAGGAGCTGTTTAAAGGTGGAACTCGTAACATTTGCTCTCACACCTGTCTCCTGATTTGTTGGGCCACCTACCCAACCTTTTCCTCAGAAGGGCAGGAACTTGACAATCCATATACAACCATTTCATGTTTGTTTTCATCTATTTCCTCCTGCTTTTGTAATACAGAATCTCTTAACACTACTTTTTCTTAAACAAAGAACACAAGCAAATCTTCTCTTCAAACAAAAAGATGAACAGCTACATCTAGCAGTCCTTCTCTAACCTTATTCTTTAAAAGAGCTGAATTATTTTTATGAATGCTTTCTAGATGCAGACATCCACTTCTGGAAATCAGGAATAGAAAATTTTCACCAGTATGGATGAAATTTGGGGATAAGTAACTGATGACCTGACAACACAGTACAGCACATAAAAAGAGCTGAGCCAGCTGAAGTGAGCTCTAATATATCATTATTTTGAAATCAGACAACAGGAATTAAACTGTCTGCTTTAAAAAGCACTCACGTAAAAGACTGGAAAATGTACATGCATTCTCATGCTCAGTACAGAATTTAACACCAAGAAATTCAGCAGCTATTATTCAGTTTGATATTTATTCTCAAAGCAAAGCACACAAATTATGATTCAAAGCAAACGTGCCCCTTATTGTTTTGAAAGTTTTCATGAACATCAAATGATATAATAACCTTTTCAATCACTGGACTGTAAGAATCTTCTATAAAATTCTGTATTTTTCAAAAAAGCTTTTCATGAAAATATTTCTGCAATAATTCAGCTTCTGAATTTCCACCTGTTGGCATTCCTCTGACTGTCTGTAGATACAACTTTCCCCAGTTTCTTAAATGTTTCATGGCTCAGCTACTTAAAGATGGGCGGAAAACTTTTAACTCTATTTTTGAATAGCAAATAACAAAAAAACCCCCAAACCCTCAAACTAAACAAAGCCCACACAGAGATAAATGGATGTTCAGCAACTTCAAGAACATTTTTATGGGGACAGAATTCAGAACGTTCTGCTAAGGGATATTACCTTTATAATTTCCTTCTTTGATTCAGGTCGAGTCTCTCCTAAAAACTTGTATAATTCACGTCGTTCTATTTTACGCAAAATTTCTCGTGCCTCCTCCAGCTCTGGGTGACTTGAGTGCAGAATTTCCAGGTAGACACAGTCTGCCAAAGTTGCATTGATTTTTGTTATGTATGTCACAATCCAGTGTCACAGTAAAATGAACAAACAGGGCTAAAGGTTAAAGCAACCAGAAAAACTGCTGGTTCAGGAAAGTCGCTTTCAGGGAGTGACAGAACTAAGTCTGACAATGAGAAGTCACAATATTATCTTAATTATCATTAGCTTCACAATGGTTGTTGGCAGAAAAACTATCTCAATTCTCACCTTGGCAATATACTTTGTTATTTCACTGGAAGTTACTTTCTCCTCTTATTTAGCCAGTCTTGTTTATCACACTATCCTGAACTCCACCACTAACTAGCTCAGGACATGGGTAAAGACTCTGTCTTGTAAAAAAATAAAGAATGGCCATTAATCTTTCAGGTTTTGTCAGACTTTGGATGCCAGCATCAAAATCCTCCCTCCTGACTCCACACGACAGTGACACATGCAGCAAGATTCCCACCATCAGCTGGAGCAAGACAGGTTTCTTTTGATGTGGCCTCAGAACAGAAGGGTTATTTTTGGCTGTCCTAGAGACTGCTGTTGCCAGGATGCTGCTGGCCTGATCTGCACCCCACGACTGCATTCCCTGGCCAGGAACACCTGGGCAGCTTCGACACATGCTGCAAGCACAGCCTTGCAAGAGCCCACCCAGAGCTGCAACTGGCCTGAGGAGCTCCCAATGGGGTCCAGAACAATCTCTGAGCTATGCACCAAAACACAACTGGTTTAATGGACAAGCGCAACCAAAGCCAGCAACTCCTCCATGAAGAGCCACAGACCAGGTCTCTTGAGACAAAGAATAGGTAATGCAGGGGAAATAAGAAGCCCACAAATATCTTCCCTGTGCAAAAGCAGCAGTGACAAGGAATGCTTTGCTCTCTCAGCCTTTACTAGAACTAGGATTTGCTGCCAAATCAGGAGGCAACACACGGTGGCTCTTCACCCACCATGGAAGAAAACTAGGGAACCTCCTGCTGCAGAACCTCCCAGAGGTTCATAATTTGTCGAGTTCCATAACTGGACAATTTCACAGAAACATCACTCACCAGGGACTGCTGAAATAACTTTGGAGTGTCCAGGTTGCAAGCACTTGTCCTGGATTAAAGGACAGGTGTCTGCCAGAGAAGATGGGAACCTCCCTTGGAATGGCGAATATGACCCCCTTCCCTCTGAATTATTACAACATTGAAATTCCAGGGCTTTCAGACAAAGGTATGAGAGAAGGAAGAGCGGTTCCTCAGCAGCGTGTGTGTGTATAACACGGCAAACAAACGGCAGCCCCGGCACAGCGAGGAGCAGCCGCAGAGCCCCAGGGCCGCCTTCTCCCACAGACGCTCCCCCCGGGAATGGGGAGGGGGCCGGGGTCCCCGTCCCACTGAGGCTGGGTGTTGGAAAGGTCCCAGCTCAGCAGCTGCTCTCATGAGCAGAAGCTCACCCCCGGTAAGCAGAAAGCAGCGCAGGACAGAACTCCACAGCAGCAGCCTGCCCATCTCCCCTCTGATCCCGAGGGCGAGAGTGAGCAGAGCTGAGCCCAGCCCCTCAGCCAAAATCTCCCGCTATCTCTGCCCTTCCCAAGAGAATGGCAGCAAACTGCACCCTTCCCCCTCCTCCTTGGCTACATCTTTTCTCTCTCTTAAGTATTGTTCATTCCCATCTCGCAGGCAACAAATGGAAGAAAGTTCCCTGAGCAAAAAGAAAAAAAGGAAAAATCTTACCCTCCACAGCACCAGAGGCAGAAAGGAGGTTTAAGAGGAGGCCATACTCGTCCTTCATGCTCCATTGTACATGCTGGAACATTCCCCACATGACTCATCCTTGCTGTTCAGCCCTCCTTGCTGAACAGATGGTCCCAGCAAGCAGCTCCTTGCTGTGGCAGACTGTGAGAGGCTGGGCACAGCCCTGCTGTCCTTGCCCTGAACTGTGCTCCTCACCAGGTACCAGGTAGCTCCAGCAGGACCGCCAGGCCAGCCGTCCCACAGGAACAGGCCCAGAACAGGAACAACTTCAGCCCTGTTCTCTCCTTTCTGCCCAGCCTTCCACTGCTCAGCAATGCAGCTCATGCTCCCCAACAACTACTGCCCCCCAAACCAGCCACCCTTGTCCTGCCCTGAGCAGAGCACACAATGACAGAGGGGACTCCTCACCGCAGCAGACTGCAGGTGGCTGTGGCAAATGAAGGACTGCCAGCAGAAGGCCTTTAGCATGACATAAGGCACACGGGATTCTCTGCAACAGTGCCCTCAGGCCCTGTCACTTCATCCATGGACCAAAGACAGAAGTTCTTCAGTCTCTGTGTTGGCCAGCCAAGGCTTGGTGATGGAAACTCAGGAGGGTCAGCTTGGAAGCTCTGGTGAGCTGTAGCTGACAGGTGCTGCAAGAGCTGCCAGTGGTCAGGAGCAGCCCTGAGCAGGACCTGCACGCACAGAGCCAGCCACAGAGCACTAAGGCTGCCTAGCCCCCACTGCAGCTCTGAAAACAACCAGAGGAACACTGGGGCCCCACAGCACAGACCAGGAGAGGGAGGCAAGCACGGCAACCTGAGACCCCACGAGAGTTATTTGGAACCTGCTTTGGGAATAGCTTCACACCACAAAACACATCCAGTACTCCACCTGACAGAGCCACCTATGATACCACTTAGAGCTCACTCACATCCCACTTGTGACAAGTGCAACAAACTCAGGGCACGGGCAGAACCTTCTAACACTGCTGAATCTGAACATATGTGGAATATAAAGTTGGTGCTTCTTTCTCTCTCTCTATCTCCACGTAAAAGTAATTTAAATTAGAAGGTCTTGCTCTCCCTTCTAGCAAGATTTCAGAGCACAAGCATTAGACACCTCAGGCCTGCCCCACCTTCTGTGCACAAAAGCAGTAAAACCAGCATTTTAACAGGTATTCATGCTCTTTTACTCAAAAAAATAATTCTGAGACCTCATACCAGTTAGTTTAGTGTAGGCTTCCATGTCCTCCATTGCTGTAGAAATACGATACACTTTTCCTCCAGAGCCTCTTATTTCAAAATATTTGTCTGCTTTTTGAAAGGCTTCTGTTATCCTAGTTTGAGAAAAAATTACGGCTTTGGGATAATATAGTTTTGAAACACCTCACTGATCAACAGGCAAAATTAAGCAAATTAGTATGCTGTAAACAGAAGACAACAGATGAAACCACCCCCAGCACACACTGAGCACTGAAACACCTTGTCTCCATGCTGTCACTGCCCATTCCAACAGAGATTTACTGAAGACTGTTGTGGAACAGAATATAACCTTTAGATGAATGAGAAAATTCATTTTGTTCTGCTTTAGACTGGGTTTAACTCTGCTGAGACAATTGCAGAACCCTGCAAAATGGTGACATGGTCCCTCAGCTGCAAGCCTCCCTTACAGATGACCAAGCCCTTTTGCAGACTCCTTGCTTCCTGAGTTAGCTGAGAGGGTAAAGCATTGTAAAGGGAAAGCATCACAAACATGTAGTATTTTCAGATGGGAAAAAATTATATTCTAAAGATGAGATTCTTCCGAATTTCCATGTACCTTGCTGTCATTTCCAGCTTGGACACTCTTTCGAAAGGCTGCTATAATTATAGGAAGACAAGAACTGAGTTTTTCTGAACTAAAAAATATGTTTTACTTGTTATATGTAGGTACTGTCAAACCTGAGCATTTTTAGTCTGAGTTTTAGAGGATCCCTAAATCAGGAGGTGAAGCTTATTGAAATGAAAGCAATCCAAATCACTCTTGTACTGTGTAATCCTTAACATTCCTTTTTACCAAACTCAACGGACAGTTACCCAGTAGACAAGACCCTAAGGAAAAAATATTTGGGAATACAAGTATTTCTGATTCTCAAGAAAAGTAAGAAGAATAATGTTATAGGGAAAATTCTATAGACATCAACAACAGAGGTAAAACAGCAGGTACCAGCTGAGCTGGTCCTGAACAAATCTTGCACTACATAAACACAAAGCCAGGCCTCAGCTGAACTACATGAGCCCTTTCATGACTTTGTTAGTAACCTTGTTCTAGTAACCAGGCAGTTTGAGCTAAGTGGTCTCTAACTTGCAGATAAGGATTTGACTTCAGCTGTCAGCAGTTTAAATGGTTTAAGCACACCCTGGTCCTGTGCTTCTTCAGGCCTTTAGTAATTCTTCTCTAATTTAATTTAATTTAATGTGGAAGGACTTTGTCCTCCTCTCTTTCTGTTGTTGTTTGCTTTGTTAAGCACAGCCTCTATGACACTCTAAGCACTAAGTCTTTTCAAAAGAATCAGAAGTAGCTTTTATTCTCTGTCACACCTTATTGATTTTCTGAATATTCCAAATGGATGTGGATTGTTTCAATAATTGAAAAGGAAGGAAAGGAAAATATACTTGCATTATTTCAATGATGTTGCCAGTCTTATGCTGGTATGCTCTCCGATGCAGGCAATTCCGGGTGTGGAACATCTCATACAAATTTCCAACTTCCTGAATCAAAAAAACCCCATCAGCATTTACATTTGCCACTGTCTTACCAGGAAAATTAAAACAATCAATCAATTAATCAAACTAGTTGTCTGCTCCCATTCACAGCATAAAGCAGGATGATTATTATTCACAATTTCAGATTTTGAAACTGGCTCAGGGCACCGCAGGAGAGCAGTGCTGGCAGTGCCCCAAGCAGCCTGGCAGCAAAAGGACCCCTCATCCCTTCAGCAGCCCCTCACCACAGCCACGTTCAATGCCAGCCCAGCAGACCTGGAGCAGGATTACGCAGATCTGACGTGTCTGTAGAGTATCCCCTGACAGGATCTGCCACAAATCCTTTCAAACAGTGCTTTGCTCTGTCCCTCTCCCAAACAGCAGCTTCTGAGAAAAACTTTCAGAGCAGCAAATACTTCTCTTGCTCTTGGGCTAAGGGAGCATGGGCAGGATCCCCAGCCACGGGGTGCAGCTCCCCTGTGTTCCCCCCGGTGATCTGAGCCCCTGGGCTCCACACACTGCTCACCTTGTCACGGGTGCAGATGTGCTTTTGGTTTCCCACTTCACAGACCCGAGTGAAGATAAGCAATCGCTTGTAGTCAAAATTATTCGGGATTCCCAGGTGATGGCAATCCCTAGAAATATTCCACAGAGTGTTTAATGATATGATCATTTTTGTACATACAGTAGCATTTTCTCAATAGGAATTCATAATAAAATATAAGATTTGTACCTTGCAAAATAATCCCACTTGTCAACGTCAATGCCATTTTTTTTATTAGCTACAATCTCATAGAGGAAACTTTTCTCCTTTGGTCGACCACGGTAGGGCCACTGGCAGGGGAACCAAGAAGAAAAACAGCAGAAACAACAAGAAATTAAAGTGTACCAACAATGTCAAATGGTTTTTTAAAGACAGTGGGTCTTTGCTTGTGATAAACATCCAGCACTGAGATAGTGAAGAACACAAAGACAAGGAAAGAACTTCCAGAAGCTATCAGGCATTAGAAATCCAGAAGAGGGCCTAAGTAGCTGTCTTCTCATAATCTCAAGAAGAATAAAACCTATGAACACAAGTATTTATTGCCCATTACTCTACTAAAAGAAAGTCTGCAGCTTTGAAATGAAAAACCAAAAAAACAACATACCAGCAAAGAGGGGAAATTTTGGAATGATTTAATTTTCAGGGAATTAAATACACAAATATGACACTGTCCTGCAATCTTCTGCAATCTACAACTCCATAGAACAGAGTTTAAAAACACTTAGAAGTTTTAAGAAAAATTTTTTGAATATTCAGCTACTTAAACTCCTGCCTCACAAGGGACAACTCAGCCATAAGGTGAACAGGAAATGAACGCCAAAATAGTAAGATAAAAGGTGCACATTTTCTTGAAATATTAAAGATCCTTCACCTAAAAAAATGCCATAAAGTGGCCTTGAAATTCTGAAAGTGGAAAGCATTATATGCAAACATGGCTTCAATGTTACCTGCACTACAGAAATACTAAAACTGATGTGAATAGCAACAGAAACACATGCAAGCAGCAGGATGCAAGCACATCATGGATAAAAATACCATGATCACAGAGCTCTGCTACTGGCACATGTTCAGGACACTGTTTATGTCTGGTGCCTGAACACCCACTGTCCATGTCATGACAGAGGCCACAGTGCACAGCCTGCCAGTGCAATCTGCTGCCTAACACCGGGAAGGTGCTGCCATGTATCACGTGTGGCACTCCTCCACCTGGTATCCTGCTGGAAAACAGGCACAGAATCCAAACAAGGCAAAACAGACACGGGGAAAGAACCTGGCACAAGATCAATGCTAGTGGCAGGCACCAAGATTTGTGTGCAAATGAGTCCAGTGGGATAAAAGTCAGCTTGTGGATTTTGTAAATGGATGTCCTCTTCCTATAGCATCTCAGACTCAATTTCACCATGCCAATTTCCTTGTATTTGCCATGGGATTGCTACCCACTCCTGCAGCAGAAAATAATGGGCAAGTGTGAACATTTGTGGGTTACTTGTTTGGGACTGTATATAAATACTGATTAGGACCAGACTGTCCTGACAGATCTCCCACTGACTTCAGCTGCTACCAGTTGTTTACTCTGGTGGCAACTGAATGAGTGTCCCTGAAGAGATGACAAAAGCTGTAAAGTGTAAAATGAGGAGAGAGGACTGAGGTCTTTCATAGAATTGCAATGATTAAGAACTGCCATCCCTTCCTGCTTGCCTCTTGAGGCAACTCATTTCTTCAAGTCTTATCCCTGCCTCTATGTTTGCTACTGCAATAAATCAAAGCATTTTGCTGCTGTCATCAAAGCTGTTGTGGCTCTGACACTTGGGCCAGGCTTGAGTTGCTCACTGCCTCATCACTGCCAGAGCCCAGTTTTGTTATCAAGACTGGGGGAGGCCTCCTTTACTCCAGGCCAAGCCCCCTTAGGTCCCTCAGCTGCTCCTCATCACACTCGCGTTCAGACCCTTTCCCAGTTCTACTGCCCCTCTCTATTGCACTTCAGTGTCTTTCTTCAAGTGAGGGGCCCAAAACTGAATGCAGAATTTGAGTTGTGGCCTCAGCAGCACCCAGCACAGGGGCACTGTCACTGTCCTGGTCCTGCTGGCCTTGCTATGGCTGGTACAGGCCAGGTGCCCTTGTCCTCTTGCTCATCTGGCTCATTTTCAGTCACTGTCAACCAAACAGCACCTCTTTTCTGCCCAGCCACTTCCCAGCTGCCCTGACTCCAGCCTGCAGCAGGACTCAACACCTGACATTGTGGAACCTCACACAATGGGGCACATTGATCCAACTTGTCCAGATCCCTCTGTAGAGCCTTCCTGCCTCCCAGCTGAACATGACCTGCATTTCCTAAACCCAGGCTGGCTGGGCCTGGTTCCCTGCTTGTCCTCTACGTGCTACATGATGGCATTCAGGATGATCTGCTTCATGACCTTCCCTAGCACCAAGGTCAGGCTGACAGCCCTGTAGCTCCCTGGATCATCCTTCTGACCCTTGTTCATGGAGTCACATTTGCTGATTTCCAGTCAACTGGGACCACCCAGGACTGCAGGTAAATGATGAAAAATACCTTGGTGAGCACTTCTTCCAACTCCTTCAGTACCCTTGAGTGGATCCTAGTCACCAGTTAGGTTCCCTAAATACAAGTAACTTTCTACAGCTTTCCTCCGATCTGGAAGCTTTTGGGTAAGGATTCTCAGGGAACTGTAAGCACATTAACACATCACCATCACTGTAAGAAATAAACACAATACTCCTCCAGCATCAGTTGTGACAAGATTTCCAGAACTCCACAGAAGTAGAAGTAACATATAGCAGAAGCCAAAATTATCTGTTCTTTCAGCGAAATAAAGACGCTTCTTGGGATTCCCACAGGAGCAACACACTGACTCACCGACTTCACACAGGCAGCTTCATCTACAGGCCCTCCTATTTGCTCCTTGATGAACAACATATCTTCTTCCAGGACAAGACCATTGGACTTCATGACTCCTTCTAGTTTATTGGAAGTGATCAAGTGCTCAAACATTTGAACAGAAGAAGTTTCATGCTGTGAAAAAACCCCATCCAAATATTTTATTACATAGTTTAAGCATCTTTCCTGCAGAGTAACAGCTTTACTCCAAGCCATCAGCACTGCCTAGCAGGGCACACGGGCAGGCTGGTGTGAAGTACAGCAGCTGGGTGCTTTCCTAGTAATTTTCAATTAAACAGAAGAGGAAATCACCTGGTCTACAGAGTCCAGAAACACACTCTTCAGCAGAGAGCTGTTAATTCTGTGTGTTGACAAACAGCAGCAAGGCAGTTACAATGCTAAGAGACAAAATATCAATTTTGCTGTGTAAAAGATTACTCATCTGATTTTGCTAAGAAATTACAAGCAGAGAGAGGCCTGAAATGACTGTGTTGCACTTCATTCACAGCAAACAACTGTTTAAACTCTGTTCAAAATTTTGGAAAGTCTGAATTCTAAACACTACTGAATATCCTGCCTTTGGACTAAACATACTGGAAAGGAAGCTGCCAGTTGGTATTTTTGAAATGTAAAACGTATTCTGCAGAAAGCTCTCAATACGCATTTTAAGGCACAATGCTGACCAAAATGATCAGTGCAGACCTAACAAGGATATCATCACAAGATTAGAAAACAACATTCTGGTTTTCAATTAAGCCATCAGAACGATGCAATAAGGTAAGGCCAGATGACCACTACAGCCTCACAAGCAATGGAACTCTTTAAAGATTAATTATTCTGCCTCTAAAAATCTCAGGTTTGTCTTTTTACTTTAATACTGAAAAGCCTACCTTCCAATTCAAATCTGGACGAGTGAGTGGAATAAATCTTCCATCAAACATGTGTGAAAATGGCCCATGACCTTAAGCATAAAGATTACATAGGTTTAGTCTGAGACACAGTTGTCAGCAAAAATTTCTTGAACGAGCTTAGGATGTAAATTCTCCTGTATTTGAATTTTCTTGACATATCATAGAGTCTTACACTGGTTTGGGTTGGAACATTAAAGATCATCTCATTCAGACCTCTGCCATGGGCAGGGACACCTTCCACTATTCCAGGCTGCTCCAAGCCCTGTCCAACCTGGCCTTGGACACTTCCAGGAATAGGGTGGCCACACTTCTCTGGGCAACCTGTGCCAGGGCTTCCCCACTCTCACAGGGAAGAATTCCTTCCCAATATCTCATCTAACCCTGCCCTCTGCCAGTGGAAAGCCATTCCTTCTTGTCCTGTCACTCCAAGCCCTTGTCCAAAGTCCCTCTGAGCTCTGCTAGAATCCCTTTTATGTGGTCTAAGGCTGCCCTGCAGCCTTCTTCCTCCAGGCTGAGCACTAAATTACAAGCAGAGAGAGGCCTGAAATGACTGTGTTGCACTTCATTCACAGCAAACAACTGTTTAAACTCTGTTCAAAATTTTGGAAAGTCTGAATTCTAAACACTACTGAATATCCTGCCTTTGGACTAAACATACTGGAAAGGAAGCTGCCAGTTGGTATTTTTGAAATGTAAAACGTATTCTGCAGAAAGCTCTCAATACGCATTTTAAGGCACAATGCTGACCAAAATGATCAGTGCAGACCTAACAAGGATATCATCACAAGATTAGAAAACAACATTCTGGTTTTCAATTAAGCCATCAGAACGATGCAATAAGGTAAGGCCAGATGACCACTACAGCCTCACAAGCAATGGAACTCTTTAAAGATTAATTATTCTGCCTCTAAAAATCTCAGGTTTGTCTTTTTACTTTAATACTGAAAAGCCTACCTTCCAATTCAAATCTGGACGAGTGAGTGGAATAAATCTTCCATCAAACATGTGTGAAAATGGCCCATGACCTTAAGCATAAAGATTACATAGGTTTAGTCTGAGACACAGTTGTCAGCAAAAATTTCTTGAACGAGCTTAGGATGTAAATTCTCCTGTATTTGAATTTTCTTGACATATCATAGAGTCTTACACTGGTTTGGGTTGGAACATTAAAGATCATCTCATTCAGACCTCTGCCATGGGCAGGGACACCTTCCACTATTCCAGGCTGCTCCAAGCCCTGTCCAACCTGGCCTTGGACACTTCCAGGAATAGGGTGGCCACACTTCTCTGGGCAACCTGTGCCAGGGCTTCCCCACTCTCACAGGGAAGAATTCCTTCCCAATATCTCATCTAACCCTGCCCTCTGCCAGTGGAAAGCCATTCCTTCTTGTCCTGTCACTCCAAGCCCTTGTCCAAAGTCCCTCTGAGCTCTGCTAGAATCCCTTTTATGTGGTCTAAGGCTGCCCTGCAGCCTTCTTCCTCCAGGCTGAGCACTCCAGCCCTCCCAGCCTGGCTCCAGAGCAGAGGGGCTCCAGCCCTTGGTGTATCTCCAAGGCCTTGGGGCAATTATGGGGTGCATAAGTAGCACCCCATTCTTATGGCGGAGTGCAGGGCTGGTGGCAGCTCTGCAGGTGGGGTGTCACCTGAGCAAGGCAGAGGGGCAGAATCCCCCTCCACCTCTGCCCATGCTGGGGATCAGCCCAGCACATGGGGGGTTCTGGGCTGCCTCTGGTCCTGTCTTACCCACCAACACCCCCAGGGTGCTGCTCTCAATCCACTCCCTGCCCCTCCAGCCTGTCCTGGTCCCTCTGGATGCCCCATCCCTTCCCTCCAGCATGTGACCCCATCACACAACTCGGTGCTGTTCACAAACTGCCCAAGGGTGCATTGATCCCACTGTCCCCATCACTGACAGATATCCAACAGGGCCAGCCCCCACACAGGGCTCCACCTGGACATCGAGCCTGAAACACCGCTCCGAGTGCAACCATCCAGGTAATTCCTTCCCCATCATCTGTGAGGAAGACTCAGGTGTAACGAGTACACCTTCCTAAGATACTTCAAGTACTACTGCACTTAACAGCCAGTTCCAGCACCTACACCACAGACAAGTAGTGCAGCAACACCGAGAATATTAAATTACTCTGTGTCAGCTCTGACGAAAAGACGTAGTTATGAAATAAATCTTACAATTTTGGAGAGGAACACTAATTTTCGTTCTGAAATGTTTAAAGAGCCCTGGAGAAATCACAGAAGGAAGTGGACACTTCAGCCACTGAGGGCAGAACTCTAAGCACCACTTGGGCACAGGACAAAACACTAGCTAAGAGTGGCTACAGATTCAGGTGGAACTGTCTCCACAGATGTACTCCAGACCAAACAGAACAGATAAAACCGTTCTGGAATATGGCCATGCACTGAGCAACCCAAAACAGCTCACATATTCTGACCTCACAGCCAGCCTTTCATCCTGGTTAGCTTTCCAAGAGCAACAACCCATCTCAGTTGTTCCTTACCCAAATCATGACAAAGGCCAGCAATTTCTACACAAAGGATGTCTCGCTGGGTTATACCCAGTTCTGGTTGTCTCTCCTTCAGTGTACGAACCAGACATCCTGCAAGGTAGCCAACCCTGTTGCAGGAGGAAAAGAAAGAAATACAGCATTGGTTTAGGATGAACAGAAAAAGAGAAGCTCCCCTACTCTGTTTTGCTCCATTAAGTCACAGTCCTTATCTGAGGGGCAGCATGCAAAGAATACCCAAACCCTGATGTGGGAGAGAATCACAAACTGCTTCCTGTAGTAGAGTTTTAGTCCTCTGAAAGCAAAAAAGCATGGGATACCATGCCCAAATGGATACCATGCCCAAAACAGAGAGACTCTACAGCACTCTGCAGTATTTCATAACACACAACCCCGCAGAAGCTGTGTAAAGGAACAGCAGTGCACTACTGACAGTGAGAATCTTAAAGTGCCTCAGCTTACACTGAATCCAGTCAGGGCAAACTGCAAAGGTGACAACAGTCACCAAAGCATATGGTACAAACTGCTGCTTTATTAATAGCTCACGACAATTATTTCTCTTCTTCTCATTCATTTTAGATTTGAGATTTGATTTAATCGAACGGGCACAAAACCAGCAGGAGAAAATATATAGCATATAGTCCCATAAACTGTTTGTTACAACCTCTGCACAAACCTCTTTTTCTACTTGCCTCAACAGTTCCCCTTTCAGAACAGCTTAAAGCAAGACAAGGCTTTCTATGACGAGGTAATATGTTTCATTAGTCCAAATTTCATTGTTTGATGGCTTTTTACTAGACCAATAAGCACACAAAGCTCAGTTCTTCTATTTGTAACACTGCAGAAATCTTTGAGATTATATACAAGTGGAGAACAAATGTCCTAAATTTAACTCGATAGATCAATGTAAGTGTTCAAAAGAAAAATTGCTGACAGAACTGAAGTTTTCAGACTTCTGTTGTGAAAACTTTGTTTATATTCAACCACATTTCTGTCTTTTTGGTTTACCCGATACAATCAATCCAGGCTGCCTCATTCATCTCACCCTTTTGCCAAGAGCCATTTGAATCTCATCATAAGTAAGATTTACTCCACAATATTTCAGCCCCAGCAAAAGCAACTTTAGGCTGACCAGATCACCTGAATAAAAACTGCTTACAAGCTTAATTTCAGTGCCCCTTGAGATATACCCTTAAAACAAGCTCAAATTTGTCATTCATCAGCTTTCCTGAGGAGTGTGAATGACCTAGAAACACTCTACGAATCCTTGAGTCCATCACATTTCTGCTTAATGGAATGACAGCCTGACAACCTGCCATGGATTGCATGAAGCACATTCACCTACAAAGGCAAACGTTACAGATCAAATTAATTTTGGCTGTGCTGGATGATGTGTGGGGATTACAGCTGTCTGGCAGATCATAAGAGTAGCCCTGGTACACTTACTAAGTTTATTCTTCAAAACTGTATTTTGACTGGGGAACATAAAGCATGTACAGTTTTCAGCTAACATTATTCTTAGAATAATAAAGGGTGGGGAAGGAAATCTAACATTGATCCATCTTGGTCTGTTTATCTGTCTTTACTAAAAGAAATTCAAGGGAACAGCCCACAGTCATATGGGATATCCAGGAACATCTGAGACCAGAAACGCCCTCCCAGCAGTTTTCACCAATGCTCAGACATCAGTGCCCCCTGGCTGGCACTCCACAGCAGCAGAACCAAACTTAGGGATATCTAGATGCCAGAGATCCATCAGAACCACCAGCTTACCCCAGGGAGTGTTCAAAGCGGTTGTGAGAGGCTCCCGGAAAAACAAAGTACGTGCCACCCAGCTGCTTGATATACCGCAGGCGCTGGAACTGAGGGGTGTCGATGATACGAACAAGCAGGGGATGCAACTCAATGTGCCCGTGAATAGGATCATTAAAAACCTACAGAAGCAAGAAAAAGAAAAATTAAAATTTGACTTCCAAAAGAAACAGGTACCAAGGTATTTGGTGGGTCAGGTATTTGGTGGGAGAGACTGTTCATCTTCTGTAAAACAGACATATCCTGCCAACCCTATATCAAGATCTATCACAGAATCACAGCATGGTTGAGGTTGGAAGGGACCTTAAAGATCACCTTATTCCAACATACTACCAGGGGCAGGGACAGCTTTCACTAGATTGCTCCAAGCCCTGTCCAATCTGACCCTGAACACTTCCAGGCACGGGGCACCCTCAACCTCTCTGTACAACCAAATTTATCTTGGAGAACTACTAAAACTTGACACCGAAAAGATAAAACTGCCTATTTCACACAGCAAGGGAAGTCAAAATGCCTAAAAATGTTATCTCCAACTGCGCATTTCCAAAACTTAACATGTGTGAAAACTGCTGTCTTTATTAATCTCCTGTTCCAATTAAAGGAGCATACTGCAATGCACGTCTGAGATATCCAATAAAAGTGTTTGGCCTGATACTGTTCATGCTTTCAAAATCAAATGCAATATTGCTGGGTGGAAATTATGATTGTTACTTTTTTCTTAAAACAAAATATAAACCCCCAAGATGACCAAAATATGAAATAATCACTTCCTGATAAGCACATATTTTTAGAGACATCTCAGTAACTACAGGGACTCAGGTAGAAAAGGTAAACATTTAATCTTTGATCTTTGCTGTTAAACTGCAGGTAAAACCATTCCATCACACACATATCTTGGTAAAATACTGAGGCAAATAAGGTTTTCCTGTGCTCTCTGCCCTTGGTCACTGAGCTGGGAGGGCTCTAGCAGATATGCAGACTACTACAGAACGTGCACAGCCCTGGCCCCGGTTAAAGCAACACACACCACTGGGAGAAACAGCTGGACACAGGAAACAGTGAAAGCAAGGAGGAGTCTGTTAACTCAGGCCTGGGGAAAAACTAATAAAATAAACCAAGGGGAGGCTCTACACAGAGGGATGTGAAAGGGAGCTTCTCCAACACATGTCAAACAGCTCTTCTGCTCATTTAATCCCTTACAGCCTGCAGGTGCCCACTAAAAGCTTCCACATGAGGATTCCAGAATTTCTTCTTGTTAATGTGGTTTTTCACACACCACCACTACCAAGGGCCCAGAGTTTGCTGGGCAAAGGAAAGGCAGCAGCTGGCAGCACCAAGCCAAGAGTGGGGAGGCAGAGAGGGGGAGCAGAGCCCCATGCAGGGCTTGGGGCAGGACCTGGCCATGAGTCCCCATAGCATGGGTTACCTTCATCACCTCCATGTGCTGCTGCTGCATCTGTGTCAGGCACGCCAGCACTTCCAGTCGCTCAGCTGGGCAGCTAGGAAGGAAAAAGACACTGAGAGCAAAGTCTGCAATGCATGTCCCTTTACAATTTGCAGTACATATGCAATTACTTATGGAAGTTCACATTACTTTGATGTTCCTTGATGGAAGAAGACTGCAACTGCAACTTTTTCAGAAAAATACTGAAAGCATTTATCCTTCTAAAATCAAGTTTAGAAGGAAGGAAGCAAACAGCTACAGAACAAGTCTGTAGAGCTGTGTAAGAGCTTCTCCCACTTACACAGAACTGAGAAATAAAACCACCAAGAAACTGATAAAAAAAACTGTGTAAGCCACACCTGGAGTCCTTTAAACTTATTCAGATGTTGCAGGCTGCTTTCCCATAATTGACATTTTTTAAGGATGCAAAACTTCCTTAAACTAAAATGTCAGAGTTCCAACAAGTTATTTTTATAAAAATTTCTTGTAATTAGTCAACTGTCTATTAAAAGTTTAATGCTGTCAAATTAACTTGAATTTTACATAAATTAATTTCAACTCCAGCAGCAAAACCACTGCAGTTTAAAACATGTTCTAGTTTTGTTGAGACTGATTCTTCTATTTTGCAAAGACATTTTGCTGTCATTTTTAATAAATTATTAAAGGTCCCCTTCACAACACACACCCAAACTTCCAGTGCAGGTATGCTGCTGTAGCCACAGCAGTCTAAGAACACAGGTGGGACAAGTCTGGAGAGAGAGAGATAATATGCCCTATCACACCTACTTTTACTAACTCTGCAAGCCTTGCCCTTGAGCTAAATGGCTTCAGTCTCACTATGATACCATGAAAAAGTACTTTTTCTCCAAAGAAAAGATTGGTTTGATATCAGCTTTTCAACATAAAATTTAACAGAAAATAAGACTATAAAGTGTCAACTATTAGGAAAAAGTACTGCTTGATGCACTACGTATTCTCATCCAAATCATTTAATAATTCACAATCCCTAAAATATTAAAGGCATGTGATGTTTGAGCTGCTGGTGAGTACTGCTCCTCTCAACCACTTTGGTATTGCTTTCCCTGACAGGGAGCTCTTGGGCTGTGGCTGCTGCTCAGACTGCAACAAGGCAGTGCTGGAGCACCTCTCCTAAGCAGACAGGCTGAGAGAGCTGGGGCTGTTCAGCATGTGTTCCATGATACAAGTCTGAGGGCAAAGAAACCAACATTGCAACCAGCAGCTATTAAACTAACATAATGAATGCTTTTAACAACTTATTTTTCACACAGAATCACAGAATTAACCAGGTTGGAAAAGACCTTTGATATCATCAAATCCAACCTATGACCTAACATCACCTTATCAACCAAACCATGGCACTAACTGACACACCCAGTCTTTTTTTAAATATCTCCATGGATCATGACTCCTCCACCTCCCTCCTGGGCAGCCCATCCCAATGCCCAATCACCCCTTCTGTTAAGGATTTTTTCCTAATCTCTAGCTAAAACTCACACTGGTGCAGCTTAAGATTGTGTCCTCTTGTCCTGCCTGGGAGAAGGTACCTCCTCTTAGGGAGCTGTAGACAGTAGTAAGGTCTCCCCTGAGCCTCTTCTTCTCCAGGCTAAACAACCCCAGCTCCCTCAGCCACTCCTAATAAGGCTTGAGTTCCAGACCCTTCACCAGCCTTGTTGCCCTTCTCTGGACATGCTCCAGCATCTCAACATCCCTCCTAAATCAGGGGGCCCAGAACTGGACACAACACTCAAGGTGTGGCCCAACCAGCACAGAGGAAGAATCACTTCCTTAGTTCTGCTGGCCACACTATTTGTATTTTAATATGCTCTGTTCAGATCTGTCATCTGGCAACTCTTTGTGCCCCACACTGAGCTCCAAGAAGGATTGTAGTGGATTAACCCCAGACAGGAACTCAGTCCCACACAGCCACTCGCTACTCTGGTGGGATGGGGAGGAGAATTGGGGAAAGGTTAGATCCTGCATGCTGGATACTGGTGTGACCAATTGCCTGGATGCCCCACCTTCCCTGCTCTTCATCCTCCTTCAGATAGAAGACAGCTGCAGGGCATTTTTCACCTGAAGTCTACATGGCCAGACCCCCCCAAGCAAGACAAATCCTGCTAACATAAGAAATTGTAGTTTTCCAGGGATCTGCAGGCAGATTTCCCCCAACAGTCAAATCAGCATTACTGATGGCTGCTTGGAAATGGTGACAACTGGCACTTCCTCATCCACTCCCCTCCCTGCTTTGTCCGCACCCTCCTTCATGCCACAGGTCACAAGGATGAGAATATCCCTTTCCTGTGCCTGAAGAGGTCAGCCAGACAGCCCCACTCATCATTTGTGTTCAGCACACAGCACACCACACAAAACATCCACTGCCAGCAACATGAGAACACCTGGGAAACTCAGAGAGCTGCCTCCAGGCACCAGTGGCCCAAGGTCTCCCCTCTGAACATCTAGGAACCTAGGGAACTAAAGACATGCATTCATTAGTGGCCTGTCACAGAGAAATGATCAAACTTACTGCAGGACAGTGTGCAGTGGGCAGCAAAAGAATTGTTTAGAGATGTTTACAAAAAATAGAATGCTTGAGCAATTTCTCCTCCAACTCTCAACAGTTTCAGCTTAAGAGAAACAAGATGTCAGATCTCATAGAAGGAAACTTATACAAAGTTAATATCTTATACAAAGAAAACCCACAAGCCACCTGTAAACCCATCCCCATTTGCTCTCCACATCACCTGGGAGCTCTCTACAGCCCTGTGCCCCCATCACCTGTATCCCATGCTGAGGGACTCCTGGCTACCCCATCCTGCTGCCCATGTTCAGCACTGACAGACAGTCTCTGACTCCCCAGACTGCCTGCACATGTCCAATGTGTCCTGGACACCCGATGCTCCTTCCCTGCTAGAAGCAACCAGCCTCCTGGCAAATCCTAAATAAAACCAGACACCAGCTTGTCATTTCAGTCAGGCAATTACCTGGTATTTCAGCAATAAACAAAGCCTTCAGCTGCCTTCACGACATCACAGCATTTCTATCTGCACACTTCAAACCGCAGCAGTTAAACCCCTCTTCCACAAAAAGAGAAATCAAAAATACCTTAATGACTCCAGCACGTCTTACCTTGTCCAAAGCACAGCACTTCTGCCTGGTCCCGCTGCATCACACAGCTTTTTATTGTCTTCTAATACTCATGCCCACGCACCCGCCCTTTCCCACTCCCACTTTGTACACAGATCTCTCAAAAAAAAAGCAGAAGAGCCCTTCACCCTCAGCACAGCGTGAGCTCAGACGAGCCTTCAGCCAAGGAGCCAGCACCAAATTGCTCTAACCCTCAGCAGAAAGCACAGCTCTGCACTTGTGTGCACCTGCCAGATTACACACCCCAGCCTACCTCAGGGCCACCAGCCACAACACCAGCAAACAGCTGGAGCCAGCACGTGGGTTTTGAGACAAATTGGAAGGAAACAGTATAAACAAGGTTAACAAAGGAGTAAAGAAAAGACATTACAAGATTAAAAACCACCAGGAAGTATGTGGTGGAGCAAGCAGGCTCACATCTCACCAGAGGGGAGCAAAAGAGGATCCCCAGTGGGGCAGAGAAGGGGCAAAGGGGCCTTTCCAACACACAGAATAGCAGGACAGATTCATACTCTCTGTTGTTCCAGAAAAGCAAGAAAATATATTCACCACCAGAAAGATAAAAGGGTTTTGGGCCCAGTCATCCCTCACTGCTGGGAACAATCCTTTACACACCTGAACAGCATCCAGTGTCCCTGTGTTTGTGGCAGGTGACCACTACCAGCCAGACTGCCTGCTCTGGACACTCAGGGCACCAAGGACTCGGCCATTCACCCGCAGGCCCCTATTCTGCCAGAACACACTATAACACTTCTTTTTCCACAGCAGTCCATGCTCCTGTCGGCACAACAGAGAGCCAAGTGCCGGCAGCTGCTGCACGGCTGCCCTTGGATTTCTCCAAGGGTGACAGTCAGCCTCTCCCGAGCAGCATCTCCTGCTCTGTCAAACATCGGGGCCGCTGTCCTTCCTGGAGGTGGAGCAGCAGCAACTTCAGGCACAAAAGTAAGTTCCTATCAGAACCCGTGGAGCTCACTCTTGTGTTCCCAGCATCTCCCAGCTCACTCTTGTGTTCCAAAGCTCACAGCGCTACCCAGGGGATTTTCACTAAACCTTTCTAAAGGATCGAGGTTTTTTGCTTGTCATGGTTATTTGAGCAGCAAGCGTCCGCGCCATGGTTGTGCTGGGATCAGCAGGAAACGGGAACTGCTCCGAGGTCCGGGATCAGCCCCGTGGAGCCCGTTCCCTGGCGCTCCCCCCGCACAGCTCCGCTCGAGGCGTTTGGGGCGGCCGCGGCCTAGAGCGGCGCCGAGCCGGGCCGCGCGTGCAGCCGCAGCTCCCGGGCCTGGGCCCCTTTCCCCGCGGGCGGCGCTCACCAGACGCGGACGAGCTCGGGGGCGCAGGCCGGCAGGTCCAGCAGCATCCTCCCGGTGACTCCGCTCTCTGCGGGAGCAAGAGAAGCGTCAGCACCAGCGCCCGGGCACACGACCACGGCCCCGGCTCCGGCTCCGGCCCCGGCCCGCCGTACCTCGGAAGCGGCGCAGCAGGCTGGGATCGCCCACGCCGCAGCGGGCGAGGTGCTGGCAGAGCCGCTCCGTGTCCCACAGCCGCGGGTCGCTGCGGTCGATGCCGGGGCCGCGGGGCCCCTCGCACCGCGCGCGCTTGGCGGGAGCGCCCGCCGGGCTCCCCATCCCGCACCGCCACCGCGCAGGCGCCACCCGCCCGGGGGTCCGGCGCGCAATGACGTCGCGGCCCCTCAGCCGCGCCTGGTCATGGCGGCCGGCCCGGCCGGGGGCTCTGAGGGGCCGCACCCCACAGGGCGGCAGGGTCCCCTCTGGGGCCCGCCGGTGCGTGTGCGCCGCGGCGACCCTGCTCTGGGGGATTCACGTGGACTACCTGGAACCCTGCACTGGCACTGCCCGGTCATCATCCCAAATCCCAGGCATCATCGCAAACACCAGTGGTGCTCGCTGCCACGTGGTGCTCCCAAAAGAAGTGATGCTTCAGCGCCGCTGCCTTCATACAACACTGCTGAATCCGAACTCGTTCAAGGTCTGATTCCCAAGACATCATGGGCCGTGGAAACAGCCCCACCGCAGCTGCCAGGTGCCCCGTTGCTCCCAGCCGCGGTAATGGACACCACAGCCATCCCAGGCAGAGACACATGGGCTGGTTTTACATATTCTGTTCTCATGTAATTTTCCAATATCCATGAAAACAGCTCAGCTCCCCAAGGCCTCTGAGTGCCACGAAGGCCGCAGAAGGGGCCTAAAACTTTGGCTCCCCATTACAGACCCCACAGAGCAAGGCTGGCAGAATATCTGCTGCCTTGATCCAGCCCGCAGCCTTGTCAGAGCTGTCTGCCACACGTGCAGCTGCACATGGTGCCCGATGGACGAGATACTCTCACCAGCACAGCTTCTGGGGGAGCCCACTCACTGCTCCCAGCAGCCCCAGGGACTAAGGGTGTGCCAGGCAGTCCTCCTTTGGAAAAGCCTGTCGCTCCATGCCGGGATTCTGAGGTTGAGATGACCCCGAGGTAGTAGAAAGTCTTTTTTCTCCCAGCCCCACGACAGAAGAAGAAGTCGTCGAGATTCGTCGGTTCTGCTTTTCAAGGTTGTTTGTTTTCCCTTATCTATAACATTCTTTCTCTGACCTGCTGAGGTCTGTCTGGCAGATCTGTTCATGGCACACTGACTGCCCTTGGGGCGGTGTTAACTTTTTATACTAAAAACTACGTGTACTTTATTTACAATAATTTTCCAATACCTATTGCCTATGTTAGACAGTCTGTCTCTACTCTAAACCAATCAAGAAGTGTCACCATCACAGCAGAAGATGGAGGGGAAGAAGAAGAAGAAGAAGAAGAAGAAGGACAGGACACGCCCAGATTCCTCCATCTTGTCTCTTGAACCCCCATTCTAAAACCCCCAAAATTCTGCTTTTTCACCCTGTGACAAATTAACTATCATTCTACTCAAACTCTTGTGGCTTGTAAATCTTCAAAAAGTTGGTAGTTTTTTCCATGGGCTAAAATCGAAGGCACAGATGTCTTTGACTCTGTGCCAAGGTCTCTGATCCCCTTGCCAGGGTCTCGAGTCCTGCAGGGCATTCAGAGGAATGTCCTGGGTTCCAACAGCTCCACTGCCATCACCAGCACCGGCGGGGGCATCCCAGACCCCTGGACACCTTCAGGCTCCCTGTGAGGCAGCAGTTCTGTGATGCCTGGCACGTGCTGTGCTCGCTGCATGGGCTCCCGTGGGGAAGGTTACGCATTATCCCTGAGCAGTATGCATACGTGAGCTGGGTGTGCCTGGCCACGTTTGGGAACAAGGAGGGCAGTGGTGGCCTCTGTACATTGACACCAGAAGCTGTTCCTATGTTGGGCAGAGCTGGCTCAAGAGGCCTCCAAGACAAATCCACTGTGGCACAGCTGTAGCTGGGAGGGAGGAGCTGCAAGATGTGAGAGCCACAGCCCTGCAAGCGCCAAGGCCAGGGAAGGAGGGGGAGGAGGTGCTCTGGGCATGGGAGCTGACATTCCCCTGCAGCCCGTGGTGCAGGCTTGATGAGGCAGATCCAGCCTGCAGCCCATGGAGAGCCCCACGCTGGAGCAATTGGATATGCCCTGGGGGAAGCTGCAGCCCATGGAGAGCCCACACAGGAGCAGGATCCCAGCAGGAACTTCAGCTGTGGGGAGAGCCTGTGCTGCAGCAGGGACAGGGTGTTACAGACTGACCCCATCCTCCTTCCCCATGCCCCTGCAACACTTGCAGAGAGAGGAGATAGGGTAGTCAAGCATGAACTTGAGCTTAGGCAAAAGGGCTGAGTGGGGAGAAGGTGGTTTTAGTTTTGGTTTGTGTCTCATTATCCTACTCTATTTTTAACTGGAAATCAATTTATCTTCCTCAGTTCCTGTCTTTTGCCCATGATGGTGGCTGGTGAGTGAGCTCCCTGTCTCTATCTCAAAGCTGTTTTGTGGTATTTTCTCCCCACTCTCCTGCGGAGGGAAGGTGAGAGCGTGGCTGAGTGACCTGGCAGCCAGCCACAAGCCAATGCAATGCATATCCGGAGTTGCTGCGTCCTCCTCCCCACTTCCTGCTCCCTTTCAGATGTGTAGAGGGGAGAAAAAAATAACTGCAAAAACCTCCCATCATCTTAGTAATAAAAAGTGCTTTATTTTTTTCTTGAGGTCTCAGTTTCTGAGGGGCAAAGCTCGCATGTTCTGCTCTCATGCTACAGTAATTTCCTCTTGTAAACAAGCATCCTGCTTTCTCACTTCTTGGCTTTGGTTAGCAAAGTACATGTAATGTTTCCTGTCTGATTTTCATTTGGCTGAGAGTCTTTTTCCCCTCATGGCTGATCCATCAGCACTGAAATGAAACTGGCTGAGTCCCACCCTTCTAGAGGAAACTTTATTCTTGGAAGCAATATGAGGAGGCAAAATCAGGCCAGACCCATTAAGGAATGCAACCATACAAAATTATGTCCCACCTTCTCCATTTCCTCTGTCCTACACAAGTGACACACAAATGTCACTGGTGCTTGGCCTTTTAAGGAATAATTGATCACCAGTCCATTCTTTACTTCTAAGCAGAGTCAAAAACTGCCCTATATATAGCTTTACCTAAAGAAGCTTTTTGCGGAGGGGAACGAGTTGAAGGACACACATCCTGTCCACAGGCCCAATACATCTGGAGAGCTTACTAAAAAAAAGAAAAAACATTAAGAGGGAGCTCACTGCATTTGTGGCCTAATAAACAGCAAGGGAGGATTATCCTGAAATAACAGGACATCTGTCTTGGATCAAAAAACTGCTGATTCTGCAACATGAGATGAACACATGACACAGCAAGGGGACAGGGATTACTAGTTTCACTCCTGGGTAGCAGGAAGAAAAAGAAAAAAAATACTGCACTAGGGTGTTGTTCTGAATAGCACAAATTCCTTCATAATGAAACAAAACACATGAAAAAGGGGAAAGGAGGAAAAAGTTATTTTTGAACTTGTTTGTGTGCAATAGAGGTGACCTGAGTGCCTCCCCATCCCCGCCTGCTGCTGCACACCCAGGAAACCCGGTCATCTCTGCTCGAGCAACGAGGCACGTAAATCCAAAATTATGCCCAGAAGCCCCCTGTAATGGCAAACAAAACTCAAAGCACATGGTCAAATTCAAGCTGAAAAGGAATTATTCCTGTGTAAGAGCTCTTTATTTTTTCACTTTACATGTTTCCTGTAGCACTTATCCTGGTGTTCATGGCTGAGATTGGAGGGACTTAAAACCTTATCTCGTTCCACCTGCCCCTGCCATGAGCAGGTGTAGAAGGATTCTTGGCTGAAAAAGGCCATGATATTCTCCTGTGGGAATTGGACAGCCCTGGCCTGCAGATTACAGAGTTACTCTGGAGACCATGTACTGGCCTCGAATAGATACAACAAGGAAGAATGAGCATTGTGCCAAGATGAAGCCAAGTGCCAAGCACATCGTGGGAACTGCTAATTTGGCACACCTTAGCTAAAGATGCTTATAGTGTGACAACCAATCAGTAATTAACGTGTATGTGTGAATATAGCTACTTACCCAATGAGCATTAAGCACTAGTGGCATGAGACAGTGTGTAGGGAAGGATAAATATGCCCAAGTTGCTGAACAAAGTGGGACGACATGTAGCCACAGTGGTTGTGAGTGTCATTACTCGGCCGACTCTCCGTGGGACCCTTCTCTGGCAGGAGAGCTCTCCTCTAGACCAGGTTGCTCAAAGTCCCTTCCAGCCTGGTCTCAAACACTTCCAGGGTTGGGGCATCCACCACTGGATTGACTCCCTGTTGGTAGACTCTGTGAAGCAGAGCTACAAACTTGCCACCAAGGAACTGAAAAGTTCACAGCAAAGCCACCTGTGACCTTGCACCAGTTTGGTCCACAGGCTCAGCTGCTTGAGCCCCATATTTACACATTAACTAGCCGAGATGTGTGTGACTAAACCCTTGCAGAGCTGTTTTTCTGTGGCGGGGAACCATGAGGGATGACATGTAAGTGAAGATAGAGAAGGTGCTTGCAGTAAAGCCCAAGGCAGAATTGGGTCACAGGAGCACGTGCAGGGGAAAGTGGGCTCCCTTAAACCAAATGTTCCACATTGCTCCGGTGTACAAACCTTCAGGAAGAGGCAGCACGTGAGTGCTGAGCCCACCAGCTCTATCCAGCCTTGTGGCTCAGACGGAGCCAGGGCAGCATGAGCCCAGGCTGCAGGCAGGCTGGGAACCACAAGCGTGACCTGCCTCTGATGCACCTTCTTCCAGTGCTCTTCTGGTCACTCGAAGTTTAAAAGTGTTAGGAATTTGGCATTGTGTTCATCTGACACCAGTTTTTTAAGAACTGCTACTTGGGAGATGAGTTATGTGCTTATTGCAAACTTTGGTTACTGTAACCAAAGCAATCAAACTGAGTAATCTGTTTACTTGGCGTCTTTTGGCCTTAAGACACATTCCGCTTCTTTCATCTGAGATCCCAGCACTGCTTACACATTTACAGTTTCTTCATGGTTTTGTATTGTGTCCCCAGTTTCAATTCCTACCACTCCTCAGACATCAACAAAAGCCCCTCATGAGTCACAAAACAGCAACACAAGAAGGGTAATTCCTAACGGGAAAATAAAGAGAAAATCAGTTTCGATTCCCTGAGTTAATTGCAGTCTAACCACAGATTTTTCTTGAGGCCACACCTTAGTACATTTGGGATGTGGCAACCTATTATTAACATAGTGCTTATATGCAAAGAGCTAGCAGCTTTTTGGTGTTCTCTGTAGGGATGTTGACAACCTTTTGACTCTCTAGAAAGCTGAGCTGTAGTAAACAGGGAAGCTCTGAATCTGCTTCAAGGAGCATTAAGGTGATATTTTCATTTGAAGAACTGGTGAAATCCCTTACCCCCCAGCAGACAGGATGGTTTGCAAGTCTGGAATACAAGAGCCTAATTTCTGAGTTCAGGCTGCACATGATGCTGTCCCCAAGCTGGCAGGCTTACCTGCAGAAGGAAGTTCACAAAGATAAAAACCAAAAGCCAGTCAGGTTTTCACAGCTACAACCCTCGTCATTCCCTTGCCTGGTAACTAATCCTTGGGTAAGATTAAGGACAAACAAACAAAGCTGGCGACTACAATGGGCCACCCAGCCAGGACCATGACACTGAGGAACATGTGTTAATCCATCACCCTTGTCCTTGTCTGACTTCAACGTGTCAGATGTTAACTGGGAACACCACACAGATTGTACAAACTAGTCCAGAAAATTCCTAAAACACTTGGATAACAACTTCATGGTACAGGTACTAAGGGAGCTGGCCAGGAAAGGTGCCCTCTAGGATCTGTTGCTACCAGAGAGGGTTCTGTAAGGGGAGTGGTGATTGGTGGCCATCTTGGCCACAGTGACCACAAAGCAATCAAGTTTAAAATCTCTGATGACAGGAGGAAAAGTGTCAGCAAAACTTCCACCCTGGCCAAGAGGAGAGCAGAGTTCAGGCCACTCAGGGAATTAAGTCAGTAAGGTTCCCAAGGGAAATGCTTTTGAAGGTGCTGGGGTCCCTCAGTGCTGGTAATTTCTTAAGCACCATGCACTAAGGGTATGGGAACAGGCAATTCCCACTTTCTGGAAGTCAAGAGGCGAGGCAGAAGGCCAGCTTGGCCAAGCAGGGATCTTCCTCTGGAGCTGAGGCAAAAAAAAGCATGGTCAGTGTGAGCAAGCTTGGTGACATGGGAGTGTTCTGCCAATGGGCAGGGACAATTTAAAGGACACCAACGCCAATGGAAAGAATGGTCTTATTTTACTATGAATATGAAGGTAACAAAAATTAAAATGATACATTCAATAAAACTACACGGCTTTAGCAACCAGCAAAAATAAGCAAGGTAATGCACCTAATAACTGCTATATGGGAGAAAGGATAGTGATTGAGAAAGACACATCACCAATTGCCTAAATACTCCACCATCATCGAGAGTCCACAGTCGCTGGACAGCAAGGACTTGGAGAACCCTTCCCAGCAACTGGGAAAATCCCACGTGATGCATCCACCATGGCTGAGCACTCCAAATTTGCCCCCAAAGTGGATCCAGCTTTTATAGGCCCAAACCAGCAAGTCAAAGTGACTTGATATTTTTAGTGCAGAAACTCCTGGATCTGACAGCACACTCCCTGACCAGGTGGGCCAGGGCTTGGCCAGGCCCAGGCCTCAGCAGGGAGGGTTTTCCCCTAAAATATTCTACAAACAAGCCTCTATTCATGTCAGCTGGCAAAGTTTCTTAAAGTGATACATTTCTTGCAGATAACTACACAAGATTATGTGAAAGTTTCTAAAGCAGCCAGATTGGTGTTAAACAGCTGGCATAAGCATCTCAGCCATCTATTTTTAGCTAAATAATACTGATGGTGTTAGTCACATAGTGCCCAGAATTCATCTGGTAAGTCAGCTCTGGCTGAGGCCTGCTGCTCAGACCTAAGCACATCAGGGAGGAACAGAGAGAGCTAGGCAATCATCAACCACATGAAGTTAAACAAAGAACAGCGCCAGCTTCTGCACCTGGGACTGGAGATCCCTGGGAGTGTCTCAGCAGCGGTCCCCGCTGGGGAATAATTTGCACTGACACCATGATTGCAGAAGGCTGGTCCATTGCTTTATTCTACCATACTATACTATATTATTAAGAAGCTTGTAACCCTTACAGTCCAATACAGCTTTGACCTAAATGGTCAATCAATCAAAACACCATGCAGTGTCCAATTAAGAAATCACCCTTTGGTAAACAATCTGCATAACACATTCCACATGTGCACAACAACAGGTGCAGCAAGTGGATAAGAATTGTTTCTCATTCTTTTCTCTGAGCTTTCTCACAGCTTCTCACAACTTCCCAGGAAAATGCTGTCTCTCTCTGTTCAGAGGATATGTGATTACCACGTGGGAGTCCAGACAGACTGGGGAACAAGAGGCTGGAGAGCAGCACCACAGAAAGAGACCTGCAAGTTTGAGCTGAGGGCAAGTGGAACAGGAGGCAGCAGTGCCCTGGCAGCCCCAAGGACCAGCCTGTCCTGGGGGACATCAGGCCCAGCATTGCCAACCGAGCAAGGGGGTGACTGTCCTGCTCTGCTCTGCTCTGCACTGGAGAGGCCTCACCTCGAGTCCTGGGGGCAGTTTGGGGTGCCTCCAGGTGTGGATATAAAGCTATTAAAGAGCACATACAGAGGGCTACAAAGATGGTGAATGGCACAGAGGGGCCATGAGGTCCCTTGGTTTGTTCAGCCAGGAGGAGACTGAGGTCAGCCCTCATCAGATCTGCAGCTCCAATCTCTGCTCCCCGTGACCAGAGACAGGACCCGAGGAAACGGAGCTGTGCCAGGGAGGGTCACGCTGGCTGTCAGGGAAAGGTTCTTCCCCCGAGGGTGGTTGGGCATTGAACAGGCTCCCCAGAGAATGGACACGGCTTCAAGGCTGCCAGAGCTCCAGGAGCACTTGGACAACAGTCCCAGGCACACGGTGGGGAATGAGAAGATCTTGAAGGTCCTCTCCAAACTAAGCCATTCTATGATGCTGATTTTTGGGGTGTCCTGTGCAGGGCAAGGAGTTGGACTTTGATGATCCTTATGGGTCCCTTCCAACTTAGAATATTCCACCATTCTGTGAACTACAGATTAGTCTTTTAAAGCAAAAGCTCTGGAAACAAAGAAGTCATTACAGCAGAATCTGCACAAATTGGCCTTTGTTTCCTCGTAGAGCAGATGAATGAAAGTTATTTGAAAAGCTGAGTTCATGCCAGCTTTATGCTTACCTGGAGTGACAAAACCAGCATGACACCAGCTGGTACAGACCTGAACCTGTCCAAGGCTGGTTCTTAAACACATCTGGGAGGAAGGCAGCCAGGACCAGCACCTGGACCTCATGCCTGCAGTGCTCAGAGTAACCAGGAGCCCACAGCTCAGCTCTGCTGCTCACACCTGCCTCTGTGGGCACATCACCTGGCACTGCAGGGCTCTCTCCCTTCCAGTGCTTTTTGGTCACTTCATGCAATATATTACCTTCTCCCAAAATCCAAATCTGACTGAAGCACAAACACAGTAAAGAAACCTCTGGAGGAAACTTCAGATGAAACACATGAAATGTCACGAATTCTAACAGAAAAAAAATCTGAAGGAGCATAAAAGAAATCTGAAGGAGCATAAAAATGATGAAGGTCTTTGATATTACAGAAAATGCAGATTGAAGGCATTGTTTAATGAATTGGCACACCAAAACAACAGGAAATACAGGTTAAAATGCTTTTTAGTTGTTTATTATAAAATACAGATTTACATGTGAAGGCACTTTGAAACCGTTACAAAAATTCCATGTAAGCTATTGTTTTAGCTGTTCAACAAGCCCAAAATAATTTTTAGGTCACCTAAAAAGGTGAAGAATTCTGAACTGCATCCAGTTGTAGTACATTAATTTTCCTAATGAAGAAACACTACACATAACAACAGTTAATAAGGATTTTGGCTCCATCAGTTGTCTACTGTCAGAGAAGGCAGTGACAGTGTGGGGAGCAGAGACACCAGGAGATTTGCACATGATATTGAATTAAAACCATGTCAACTGAACTCTCATCATACAATACCATGGAAAGACTGATGCTGTCATGCCTAACCATAAATTTCCTATCCTCTTGCAGAAAGGCTGCAATCCTTCACTTTTTAGCTCAAAATCTGAAGACAAACATTAAAACTTGAATAAAATTAAACATCTACACGAAACCTATCCCACTGCATGGCCACTTCCTCATACTGCAGCTCTCCATGGGCAAGCACCTTTTTTTGAATGTAAAAAAAAAAAAAAATCAAATATTCAAGTAGTTAATGACTCAAAACCACGTTTGTAAACTTTCTACTCCTTACTGAGTAGTGTCCCTGCACACCTACACTTAGTAATCAATTTCTCCTTCATCACTGCTGGCTAGATTCATTAGCTGAGACTGCTCAAAATCATGGCAGTGTTCTCCCCTAGAGCTGTGGATCTCACAGCACATACTAACCCACCCAGCCAATGAAGGGAACAGAGCCCCTCAAGTAAGTCCCATGTAATTGTTCTTTTTTTTTTTTTTTCAGTTCAGTTACACAGAAACTGAAAATTACAGTGCTGAGAAGTTTCTCTATGGCTCTAACCTTAAATACAATTATAAAATAAGATCAAACTACTGATTTACAGTAATGAGTAAACTCTGACTTTTCTCCATTTTGGTAAAACAGACCCTACCAAATCCTCAGCATTAAAAAGTCAGTCACAAGAATTGGATGCTGGAATTTCTACTTTTCCAGTGAACCCAAGCCTTCAACAGCTAAAAAACCTCACACATACACACCCCCTTATGTGATGGGCTTACATTCAGTGTAGATACTACACAAGAGGCTAAAGGTCTTCAGGAAAAAACAAGACATTCAATTTGTTAAATGAATTTGTGCATTAGAATAGCTTTGAGATGGCCAAACCCCAGCTGCTGATTTCAGCTGTATTTCCTCATGGGTGAGCTGCCATCCGTACAAACAGCATCTAGGGCAGGCTGCTCTGTGGCTTCCAACATGGAGCACCACTGGCTCAAGAGAAAGGGAATTCAGGCTCACAGAACTGTATCTCAGTGCTTTACCAGAGTCCAACCTAAGTCACCACTATTTGTACTTTTCGATTGTTGCCTTTGTTACTGCAAAAGCTGTCAGATACATTTCACAACCGACACTTTAACAGAAGCTCGGACTGTTCAAAACTACTCAGCTCTTCCTGAGGCTAAATAATTAATTTCTTCTCCCTCCAGTTACTTCACAGTAAAATAATGCATAAAATTCCGTATTCTTTTCAAATAAGGCACTTTGCAAATTTCTTCTCTAAATGCCAAAAGCCTGAGGAAATTTCACTAATTTCTTTATCACTCTTATGCTAATAATAAAACTGGTATTACAAGCTGAGTTACACTCAGAATTCATGCTGCTGCAAATGAGGCTTGAGAACATCCAATATGGCTTTCACAGAACACTCTTTTGCTAAAACAGCTCAGAGTAAGTTATAGCACAGTCTAGTCTTTGGGCATGAAGATGACTGGCATTACCTACAAAACTCTTTTTGCGTCCTGTGGAAGTAAGGTGAAAGTTCAGTGTTGAAGGAACTTGACAGTTTTCTATATACAAAACCAAGAAATAAATAGCACAGCAGCTGTATCCAGCTCTGTAACTTAGAGATCCCACAGAAAGCAGAAGTTTTTTAGTGATTTGCTCTTTCACTGACAACATCCTGCAGACGTTTTAGTAGAACATCATCATTTTCCTGGCAGAGTCGCTTTGAGGGGGATTCGGTGTCACTGTCAATTGTTATTGCTCGCTTCTTACTCCTATGTTCACCTTGTTTTATCATATTGTTGATGTCCTTCAAACTCTGCGATCAAGACAAAAATAATGAGTTACTCTGACTCCATTTCAAACTTACTCTATGTCTGAAATATCAGAGAAAAACAGGTTATCCTGCACCTCTGAGCAATGGAGTCCACACACAGAATTCTACCTTTCAGTGCAAAGTAAGAGACTATTCGTTGTAACACATCAGAACTGCACTAGACCACATCGTATTTAGAAGTTAACCCTTTCTCAACCACCTTCAGCCTTGTTTTGTCTCTACCTTGGAAGGGCTGCCGTTGAACTTGTAGAGCAGAGCGGTTCGAGGCGTGAGGCAGGCGCCGTTCTTGTGAGGCGACACGTACACCGAGTGCTGCTGCGAGATGCGCCGCGGAGACGCCGGCTGCTGCCGGATGCTGGGGAACGGCGACAGCGCCGGCGCCTCCATCTGCAAGAGAGGACACATCTGCACAGCAGCTCAATCAGAGCATCCTGAGAGCAGGAACAAGAGAAGATTATTGCACTTCCACGTCTTCTTTAGAATGTTTTGTCTTGTGACAGTGAAACAACAGATCAAGTAACGACCAAGCAACAGAATTAAGCTACCAGATGCCTTACACAGACAGTCCACAGGCATTTGAGCAAACAGGAATTGCATTCCTGTAAAGAAGTTGGAAATGGGTTTGCAAACTGAGCAGCATCTACATTTGTCCTCTTGAAAGGTTGTTAAAGCAAGTGCTCATACCATTACCTCCAATTATCTGACTTGATCCACACCAGGTGACAAGACAACGTTATTGACATACATTTAACTGCCTGGAAAAATGGCTCTGTGAGTATTAATTCCAAAATACTTTACTTACCACATGATCCTGGTTTGTGATATCATACTTCAGTGCAAATGACTTTACTCTTCCTACGTAGACTGCGTTGTAAAATTTAATAAGATCTCCTCTCTCCTCTGTTTGTGACCCACTTGAATTCTCTGCTGCGGATTGTCCCAAGGAGCTGCCAGCTTTCACAGATGAGTCTAACAATAAAAGAGCTTCATATTTCAAAACTACAGCATTGGCAAACCAGGCACTTCAGGGCTGAACTTATGTTGTCCAGCTGGCAAGAACTAGTCCATAAATTGACCAATCAATGACAGGAATTCAAGAAATGTGCTTGAACCAGGAGAAGGATGTGCTGCAGGTGGTTATGAACATCAGGAGGAGCTACCATTTGCTGTCAGCAGGCTTGTGGGTTATGTCAAAAAGGCCAGTATCAACCTTTATTCCAAACTTGGAAATAGCTGTAGCAAGAAAATGTAGCACAACTGACCCCTTCTTCCATGTTTATTTTGGGGAGTGTGGGGAGTGGTACAAAACCATTAGTTGGTCTTAAAACTAAGTTTTAAGCAGTCTGACAGCTCCCAACTTCTGGCTTCTCTGAAAGTCTCTTGTGACCAGCTAGCAAAGAAAAACTTGGTGCTCAACTTAGATCTGCACCAAGGAAGTTGTGACAGCATTTCTTCAGGCATGCTCTGTTAAGTGGGAAAAGCTGCAGTCACACAGCAAGTGCATTTCTGTTGATGTCTGCTCTCCCCTAATTAAGCTGAAGTGCTACTGAATACAACCTTCCATATCTCCTGCATTCTGCTGTCTGCCAAGTAAAACAGAGCAGCACACAAAGTCTCTGGCAATCCGTGCATTGAGACAAACATCCAAAGCTCCAGCTGACACCCACAAGTGGCTCCTTTGTCCATCTGCCTTCCTTCTCTCACAGCACAAGCACAGCTCCTGTGAACTGCCGTCAAAAGACCTGGAGTTAATACTGTAAAGGAGACACGAGTCCATAAACTGATTAAAGTCTGGTAGGAAAAGCCACTGAAGAACTTTGTAACCACTTATATTTGTCTGACAAAATACCAGAGCCCAGTGTCCCTTCAGATACTCCAAGTCATCCAATAACTGTGGAGGTGTCAGACATGATTTAGAGGAGATCAGTAGCTTCCATGACCCTGATAGAATCCTCAACAGGCCTTTAAAAATGGCTCTAATATTCATTAAGGCAAATTAATCCCACCCAGAGGGAATTTGCCACAAAGAACAAACTAAATTCCACGTGTGTCCTGGCTACAGATCAGCTCACGGGTTCCTATATGATCTGCTCTGCTCATGGGGTCATACATGGGCTTGTGATCTCTCACTTTCCTGACATGTCACTCAAAACAGGCATGGCACAGTTCCATGCTTTTCTCAAATACTACTCTTAGCCCTTTTCTTCTCTAAAGCAGAGCAAAGAAAGCATTACCTATTTAAAAGAAACCTGAATGTAAGAAAATGGTGGTTCTGGAGAGTTAGCATTTTTATTTTCTGAAACAAGTTCTTCCTACTGCAGTCTTCAGAATAGACAATATTAAAAAAACCCCACCATAATATTGCAGGTACTGTTTATCTTCATTCTTCTTTGTTATCAGTGTTGCCATCCAGGAAGAACTACAATATCACTGACACTAATAAAGTACTTCCACCCTGAGCAACTAAATTTAAGTAAATGAAATTAAACATTCTTTCCAACTAGGAAGTGTATTTTCCATACCTAATACACAGGAGAACTACTTACAAGATGGTTTCTTTTTCAACAATATATTTATTTTTCTTTAATACACTTAAAACTGTAAAACTTGTTCCACTTCTTATTACTTGACAGTCCAGTTCTTCAAAAGCCCCAAGTATGTTACTGAAAAGAGCAGATTCCTTTGCTGTACTCACCTTCTGTCATTTCCATATCTGGGTTTGCATTTTTGTCCAATGGACCCTCATCAGAAGTACTTCTCAACAAGACACTCCTATAAACCTACAAGACAGCAGGGAAAAACACTCTTGTCAAGGAAAGCAAGGAAGTCAGGAGACCAGATGAAATCCAACTGAACAGGAACAAGTATTACACTGCAGAGGATTTGACTTCTCTTATAAGCATAAAAACTTCAAAAGCCACTTCTGAGCTTCACAGAAAGTAAAGCCAATGCTATGGACTTACGTGGCTGTTTGCCTGTGGCTGATTTCTGTAACTCTTCATGATGTCCTGAAAAGTTCTTTCCTCTTTGGTTACCTGGAAAAGAAAAGGCTGTTGAACACCAAGTGCAAGCATGAAGGCCGGGCTGCTTAGGTCCAGTATGTAACTTTTTGAGGAGCATTACTACGAATACATAATAAAAAAAAAAATATCTCTAGTGATGAGAGCATGAAACAACAAAGATTTTTCTTGTTCAGGAATTCCTTGTTTCTTAGCCACTGAAGCTTATGATGCTTAGGCATTACTCCTTTCCAGACTTTTCTTCCAGTGACACTTAAAATTAAAGAAAGGAAATATTAAGTCAAAAATGTGTTTTGTGAATTTGGAAACTGGATCCCTAACTTTTCTAAACAGAAAGTGGGGAAATCCTGAACAAGACATTAGGCAGGTACACACATGCAATTTCACTTTGCTTTTTTATTTCAAAATAGCTCATTTCTTAAAGCGCTTTGTTTTTCAGCCATACATCTGTCATTTTAAGAGCAGACAAAGCAACAGTTTTTGCAGTAGGAGCCAAGAGACAATGTATCAAGGTCTCTGGCTAAGCTGCCAGGTCTCACACTGCACGGGAGACAGCATTCAAAAGCCTGTATTATAAAAAACCCCAAAACAATGGACAAATTACATGATAAAATACAGAGCACTGACTATTAAATGGCTTTGCTATCAGTGTTGACATCAGGTGAGCATAACCCATGCTGCAGTTAAGAGCACAGGTAGTCACAATTTACACATCAGTTTCCCTCCACACAGTGCTCCTCTTCATTTGCCCTCAAGAAAAGATAATCTAGCCTCCTGAATTTTGTGTCTGAATTAGGCTTGATGGACACTGTAACCATCAGCTCAAGTTTTAGTCAAACCAATAGTCCAGTTTCAAAATCCAATTTAACACCACCTTAAATTAAAGCTGGCAAATGAAATAAGAAATGAAGTACAATAGGAACCACCTCAATTCCTCAGCCTGCATCATCAAAAGCTAAAAGGATTTTTTGGGAATAGAAACCACCTTACATAAATTTGTTCCTGCAAATTTATGCACCTGCCTAATTCTGTAATTGTAATGGAATGTTTAGTTCAGATCGACAGACTGTCAAGATGACAAATGGGGCAGAAAACAAATACAGGGCAATAAGACCACACAGTGCTTTGTCTGTGTCAAGCAGTGCTACTGTGAACGCACTCAAGAAGAGAAGAAAAACTCTGTCAAAAATTTCCATCAACAAGCCAGTGAGCTAAGATATGCAAAACAAGGAAAAAAACATACTGAGACTGCATCCACTTCTTGAAAGGACCTTCCCCCTCCCTCCAGTAGTATGACACGTATGAATCAGTCAAACTGTAAATGCTGAACACACCTGATATTTTGAACATAAAATTGAACATAAAATTCCATGAATTTCTTAAAACTACATGTTACCTTTGCCATTATGTAAAAAGCACAGAGAAGGAGCTGGTCCAAATGCCTGTCTTTCATAAGATCAGCACAATGAACCAATGTGAATTCAAAACATGTCCATATCTTCCTGCGCAAGTCATTGGAAACATCCAGTTTTAAGCACAGATCACGCAAGCGCACGCTTGCCAGATGATACACCTGGAAGGAAAAGACACACAGTATAGAGTGAAGCCAAACAAGCTTGTCCTGGCCTGCAGAAATAAAAGACATCAAAGCAGAGATATTCTGTAAGGGCCACAAAGATGATTAGAGGGGAGGAACACCTCTCCCATGAGAGATCCGGGAGGGTGGGAGCTGTTCAGCCTGGAGAAGAAAAGGCTCCAGAGAGGCCTTAGAGCCTCTTCCGCTGCCTAAGGGGGCTCTGGGAGAGCTGGAGAGGGACTTGGAACAAGGGCTTGGAGTGCCAATGGCTTCCCACTGTCAGAGGGCAGAGTTAGATGGGATATTGGAAGGCAACTCTTCCTGTGAGGGTGGTGCAGCCCTGGCACAGGGTGCCCAGAGAAGCTGCTGTTGCTCCATTCCTGGAGGGTTCAAGGCCAGACTGGATGGGGTGTGGTCTAGCTCAAAGTGTCCCTGCCCATGGCAGGGGGTGGAATGATTTTAGGTCCTTTCCAACCAAAATCATTCTGGAATTTTGGGATTCAAAAACTAAGCTATCCACTCTTCAACTGTTGAATCTCTAACACTTGCAGAAAATGCACCTAAAAACAATTATGTCTATAGCTTCTATAGCATATCCCTCACTAACTAATTAGGCACTTTCTTTATGCTGGAAAGCAGGAAGGGGTAGTGTTATTTTCACTTGCTCTACTGAACAGGAGCAAGAAAGGAAAGGAGAGGAAAATTATCATTGTGAGTACAATGATCTATGTAAACGGAAGGTCAAAATGTGAAAATAAATATAAGTCAAGGTTTTACTTCTTCATAACTAAGAGGAATTATGTTGCCTATGACATGGTTAGTCAAAGACACAGCTACACCCGAAGTTCTCCCCAGCTGAGAGTAAAACTTCCAAAATGCAACATTCCCAACTGGCAGGTGGCTGATCAATTCTTAATCCTTCCTCAGAGAAACCGCCTGTCACTGGCAAAATTAAAGAACCAATAGTTCAGACAAAGGATGTGACTTACAAGTGTTTCCAGAAATTATTTTTTGTATTAAGATGTATCTTAAAGATTGCTGATGGTAGAACTTAAGTTCTATTGTATCTATACAGATACCCTCAAAGGGGAAAACCTCTGAAAATAACTTACCTAGTAAGAAAATAACAGCAAAAAAAAATATTCTAATATTTTTGAGAGAGACTAATTTAGGCATATATTCTTTGTAGTCACCTAGACCAAGTTACCATGCTTCCTCCAAAGACCCTTCATAAAATTCACACTGAAAATGAAAGCAACTGTAAGTAAATAATCTGAAGTTTCTCTGAAGGACACCCAGTTCTTAACTTAATCTTTAAATCCTGCATGATTTCAAACTCATTCTTTCTAGAAACCTTAAGCTACTGTGTTATTCATCACTGCTTTCTGAGTCCCTAGCCCAGCCAGATCAGCACTGCTGGGCAGACTTAAAAGTGGCAAAGGAGCATCTCCAGATGCTGGATCCACAGCAGTGCAGCTTTGAATGAGCGAGACACAGGAAAATCCTCTCATGTCAGATCTAACCCTTGCAAATGTGGGGGCAATCAAAATAGCCAAGAGAAGTAAAATCTGAAGTCAAGTATGCCTTTGATATTTATTTATAGAAGCTCCTAATGAAAAAGAAAAAAAAAATCTCATGGGTGGAAAGGAGAAAACTGGACTCTCTGCAACACTCAACATCTTCTTCCTTCTTCTTCAAGGCACATAAGAACTGCACGTGCCAAGCTTAAGGCACATGAAGACTGAAGGTACCAGGAGCTGCACAGGGAGGCAGGCTCCAGCAGGACCATGAGACAAGAACAGCAGCCCTGCTGAGCAGGGCACTCACCTTCCTGTAGAACAGCGCCAAGGAGCCCGTTCGCTTCGGTCTGGCCGCTGGCAGCTGCACTTCTTGGGCTTGGTTCCCAGGAGGGTGACAGGGAGCCTGAGCATCCACTTTACATGGCTGGCCTAAATTAAGTGAAATGGGGATCAAGGTGATTCCACCCATGTCATTTGCAATACCTGGAGAGGATACACACACCCAGAAATAAACTGGTTGCTCTCTTCATGCTGCAGAGTCAAACAGCAAATCAAACTCATTTATGAACATTTGGTACTGAAGACATCTCATCCTCTGTACTACAGTCTAAAAACACTCTGTCCCTCAGAGTCTTCAGAAATAAAAATTACATTTCAGAATGTAAAAATCACATTTCTGGTAAAGTTTAAAAGGAGAATGTGAATGATCTTTTCTAAAGGTAGTCTTAAACTAAAAAGTTTACAAGCAATCACAATTTCTGAACTTGGTTTTCCACTCTATTTGGGGAAGGTGGGCATTCTTTTTTTTTTTTTTTTTTAATTCTTATTCTGCAAAACTGGCAGCATATCCTACACAGTCATCCTTAGTTTCCTCAGTGATCAAATTATTTTGCTGAAAATGTCCTTAAACATGAGTAGTGCAGAATTTTTATTTTAATCTTTAATTATAGACCCAATTTTTAAATTAAGAAATGGCTATAAACTCATTGCTCATGTGTCATTTCCAGAAATATCCAATTATTACCCAACTTCCACAAAACAGAAGTCTCACAGTATTTTGCTAATGTTAGCACGTAACTCTTATCGACAAGTTCCAGAGCCTTTTGAGATTTTAACAGACCAGATTAAGACAAACTGCAGTAAATCATTAACGGAGCTGAAAACCGAAATACTGCTTAGTGTATGAGGTGTAGCTGGAAGGAGCACAAACGTGATCTTTTCAAGAGGAGAAATCCTCAGTGTGCTTGCCAGGGATCAGATGTCTCTAGGGATGTGCTGTTAACATAAACTTAACCTTTTTAGTGGCTGTTGGAGCTTAGGATTGCTCCTTTTGTTTTCTCTAAGGGAATTTTCTCCCATACATTTCTAAGAAACAAAAACTAAAGAGACAAAAGAAGTTGCCACGGCTCAGGGTAAGGATGGGGAAGGGTTCGGCTGGCTACTCTCTTTACCTGGGGGGTTTTCTCTTTGGAAGGTAAAAGATACCTCGACATTTTCGCCGGGTAGTGAGAGGCTGGGTTCGGAGGAGCTGCTGCTTACGGCAGGAGCTCGCTGCGCTGCCGGAGCCCAGCCCTGCCCTGCTTGTGCCGCAAGTGAGCGTTTGCTCATGAGAGCAGCCACCGAACCGGGACCTCGCTGCCGCCCGGCCTCACTGGAAAGGACCCCTGCCATCCGTTCGGGTGCCTCAGGGGAACAGACCGGGACCCCGACCCCCGGCCGCTCCTGGAGGGCACATCTCCCCGGCTGTGCGAGGCTGCTGCTGCAGAGGAGACCCCTGCCCGCCCCCGCCGTTCCTCTGCCGCTGCTCTGAGTTTGCGCTATGCTGCAGCCCCGTACCCCTGCCTGCCGGGACGCCCCGCAGGGGCTGCAAGTCTGCAGTTTCTGCTACATCTCATTTATTACTCCGGGATGAGCTCGCCTCTGCCGTTCCAGCTGCTTCCAAGGTTGCTGCTGCAGTCCATGTCACCGTGCGGAGGCGCAGCGGGACCGGCTGTCCCTGAGGGCTCCAAAGGAAGCCCCTTCTCCATCCCTCCCGCCGGCCGCCCGCCAGTGCCGTGTGCAGAGGGGGCCGAGCTCGCGCCACAGCGCCCCCTGCAGCCGCGGGGGAATCATCGCCCGCCCCGCCCGGCGGGAGCCAGCAGCGCCCCTGCTGGCTGCGCCCGGAACTGCACGGCAGGGGAAGGCGCCTGCAGCGGGACAAGGCGGCCCTGGGGCTCTGCGGCTGCTCCTCGCTGTGCCGGGGCTGCCGTTTGTTTGCCGTGTTATACACACACACGCTGCTGAGGAACCGCTATTCCTCCTCTCATACCTTTGTCTGAAAGCCCTGGAATTTCAAAGTTGTAATAATTCAGAGGGAAGGGGGTCATATTCTCCTTTCCAAGGGAGGTGCCTGCCTTCCTTGGCAGACACCTGTCCTTCAAACCAGCACAGCTGTTGTTGACAAAGTAACTGTTTTTTCAGAAAGAAAAAGCAATACACTTTCAAGATGCATGGTTGGTCTAAGCATAACATAAGACTAAAGAAAACATCCTAATAAAGGAGAAAAACAGCAGGAATTCCTACCATGCAGTGGGATAGTGACCTTCTGTCCCGCTTTTCCTGGTACTGTAGTGGTTGTCATAGTCAGCATTGTCTGGGCAGGAGATGATGACACGTTTTCAGCACCAGTGCTTGATGCTGGAGCAATTGTCAGCTTGGTTCCTTTTGTTAAGATTTTTTCCATCTGCATTTCTTTGGGGCTGTCATCTCCAAAGAGCCTTCTCTTAGCACTTCCAGCTGTGGGAGAACTGTAGCGCTCATGAACGGAGATTGGAGACAATGGTTGCATGTCTGGCATGTCAAGGAAGAAAAAAGAAACCCAACAAAACCTTAACAGCAGCAGCTTAATGCAAGTACTTTTGCAGAGAAGGTGAAAGGATACCTTCCACCTACACCAGCAGAGATCACTTATAGCAGAGCTCACTGTTCTGAGGTGATAAGAACAAGATCTGCAGTCTGACTTTTTTAGTTTTGCAGTCACCCCAGACAGCGCAGTTCTGCCATGAGGTGTCACATGGAAGCTGAGCAGCCACTCTGATCCACAGACTGAGGAACACACGGGATCACAGCTACTTACTCCAGTCAGTCTAGCAGTCAGGAATATTTGTAAGTGCTACTCCTGTGAACACACTCCTCTACAGGAACCCTGACCACACTCCTTGGACATGATCTCTTCCCTATGTTCTGGCTTTCAAACTCTCTAAACTGCCCCCAGTAAGCTGACTCCACCGTCACATAACCCCAGTTCCTCTCAGGCTTTTCTGTTGCTTTCAAACATTTGTTCCAGTCATAAGCCTGAAGTACACAGCACTAATGTACCAGGCTTCTGTTCACAGGCTTTTTGCATTTCTGCTGCAGTCTGTGACAATAACGGTGACAAGAATTTCCTATTTCCCACCAATCAGAAATTGTCTGAATAACTGGCCAGGTACGACTGATTGGAGGCTGCAGGGATCGAGAGACACGGACCATGCTGTGCAAGCAAAGCCCATTTATTACACTAGTCACCAGTACTTATAGCTCTCTACATTCTGTACAACATTTTACACTCAGACCCCTCTGCCCCTGCAGCAACACAATCTTTTCACCAATCAGGTCCCTGTTATATTCCTTTGCACCAGCAATGTCCTTGTTACATCTTCTCTCCTTAGAGCACTCAGAGTGACCAGAGGTGATGTCTTCACTTTCGATTTTGCCTTCAGTTTACCTCTCCCACGGCTTCCCCTGCACCAGGGCCAGGAGGTCGGCAGTGCCACCCAGCTCAGCGTCTGCAGCTGTCTGACCTTCCACAGGAGACCTTACTTCTAACTCTGCCAGGATGGTTCTCTTGGTACCAAAGACAAATAGACATTTCCTATCCCCACCATCCTCCCAAGAGAATTTAGGAGAAGCCTCCAGCACCAGATTCTCACATACAAAGCTGTGTCTCACACAGCCTTCCTCATACGTAAGACACCCTCTCCAATCAGCGAACCCTAACACAGAAACTGCTTCCACATCTCCTTCCCTAAGGAGTATTTAATAAAAACACCAAACAGCCTTGTTTGCTGCCAGACAAACACCGAAGGAGAGACAACATTACACAACCCACCAGTTCATGGAGCACGTGCAAGAACATATGCACCATGCCTGGGATACAATAAAAGCAGCAATTCCTAACTAGAGAAGCATGCAAAGGAAACAGCAGTGCTGGCGCTGCTTCTGCACCCTCACTGTCAGGAGACAGCTCTGTGTGAGATGCAGGAATCTGCAAAGAGCAGCTTCAGAGGACAGAACACTGTAGGCAAAGCATCGTCCACCCTGGCACAGAAACAGTTCTGTAGGAAGCAGGAGTAAGTGTAGCTCTGTCATTATATCTTAAAAAAAAAAAAAAAGTCACCTAAAATCCAGTCAAACTCACTGACCATAAACTAAGAGAAAGCAAAAAAAAAAAAAAAAAAAAAAAAAAAAAAAAAAAAAAAAAAAAAAAAAGGAAAAAAAAAAATATCAAAATAGGGATAATTGAATGCATCTCTGTAAAAAAAAAAAAAAAAAAAAAAAAAAAAAAAAAAAAAAAAAAAAAAAAAAAAAAAAAAAAAAAAAAACCAAAAAAAAAACAAACCTGGAAAAATTTGAACATCAATGGACAATAAGTGATTGATGACAACCCATCTCAGAGTAAGGTCACCCTGGCATCAAGCCAGCAGCAAAATCTGCTCCAGTCCAGAATGGAAGCGCTCTCTGAGCACTGTCTGCTGCCAGTTAGTCACAGCACTGGTTTGACTGAGTGCATCTAGACCTACTCTTGATCAAATAAACTTCACAATTCCAAACTCTCAATTCAGATTCAAGGATGCTTTTTCCAATTACAAAGAACTGTAACCCTCTCCCCAAATTCACACATTCAAATAATATCAGAAGCCTTAAACTTACCTCGTCTTAAACTCCCACCAAGATCTGTCCGAACCTCTTTCACTCGAGGATGAATTATGGGAGATAATGGCATCATGGGCAAGTGCCCAAACCCACTTCCTCCATTGCTGGCCTCAAAATTACTGGGAAATATTACCTGAGGAAAAAGAAATGTCAGTACAAAATAATAAATTAATTTCCCTTCTTTGTGACAAACTATTAATAGAAGCTCTTCTGCGATAATAATCTCATTTGAACAGTTTTCTGAATAAAAAACAAGTGAGAAAAAACCATGAATTTCATAGTAAAAGGAATGAGATCACATACTTCTTCACAGGTTGGGACTTTGTTTTCTGAGGCCTCGAGGGCATTCCACAGTGCTGAGTTCCGTGTCCAGGCCAGACTCTCCAGGATCTGTTCCTCAATGCTATTGAGGTGCTTCACCATGTCTCTGGAAAGTCCTTCCTCAGAGCGAATCAGCACTTCAATAACCTGATGGCAATGACACACACACAGAGTGATGTCACACTGCTCATGTTTAACACCATCTAACTGTTATTTTTTTCAGGCTCCTGTTCAAAACATCAACACAGAGTGCTCCAGCCTCTTCCTCACATCTTCATCTTCCCCAACCCTCTTTGTTAAAGCCCCTTTCCCAAAGCAACCTGGGGGCTGGAAGAGGACAGCAGACATGCCATTAGTGCAGAACAACCCACTCCAGGGGATTTTAGGGCCTCTCACCACTGCTAACCGTGCACAAGTGAAAGCCCTGGGCACAGGCAGCACTGACCTGGCAGAGGTGATCAGGTACAGCTGCTCAGAAGGGGATGTGACAGCCCAGCATTTCAGCTCTTGCAAACAAGCAGCCCATAACGTGAGCAGATGAAAACCACTGCTTTAAAGTTTCACTCAAGAAGCACTCAGAACCCTTAACAAGGACAAATGGGGGCTGAACAGAGCTGACTGCAGTATCTTACTCCAACCCAAGGCCCACCCTGTGTTACCCCTATCAGAGGAGCTTTCAGCCTATTTTGCTAAAGCTCCAAAGATGGAAATGCCACAAAAGTTCCCTGGAAGACCTATGGATATGTTTGGTTATTCCTGCTACAGAAGCTATACCCAGAGAACAAAGTTACAAATGTCACAAGTCTTTCTAGTGTGAGAACTCTGCAAGGGCAATTTTTGTCCAAATAAAAGTGCTGCAAGAATATATACTAAATAGCGGAGAAAATTCAAATCAAACATGAATCTGTTCCATAAAGTTGGATGTGTACCAGTTTTGATGGAGGCTACCAACAGCCACAGCAATATTGACTGATTTGTTACAGCTCCAGTACTGCCCTACAGATGAGTAGTAAAGGAAAAAGGAAGGACAGATAATGAACCAGCTTTCTCAAAGGCCTCAATTTTTTGGTCGCTGTCATCTAAAGAGAACTACTTGATTTATTCAGAACTAACCCCAGTAAGCTGCTAGGCATCCAGCAAAAACTGGAAGCATATGGATAGGTGATAAAAGGATTGCAGTAGTTAAAACTCAAGTTACATTGGAAGTGGGGAAAATGTAGTTAAATGAAGACCAAAACCAGAGAAAGCCCTGGAAAAGATAATCTATGTTCTGTTACACAAAGGAAAAGCCCCCAAACTTAGCAAAGCAAGCCTGTGATAAGTAACATCAGCCAAAGGCAACATTTCAGATCTGTATCTGCTATTTTAGAACTACACTGTAGTCAATAAATATAAATATCAACAAAATATATGCTTGAAGGCTTTAGTCTAGTAAAAGTTGATTGGCAGTATGATACAGGTCAGTACAATTTACAAAATGGGTTTTTTCTTTATATTTCAGCTTCAGCTCTGGCATTACACCTTCCAAGTAATACATTTCAGGACAGGCAGCGTTTAGAATAGGCTAATGCACACTCAGCATCAGTCCTTGTCTTACCTGACTCCCTAGGGAGGAAAAGCACCATCCTCTATAACTCTCCATCCAGTAACATGCCATTTTTAATACAGATCCTGTCCTAAGCCAGGGTTTATTTACCTTATAGAAATAGAATGGCCTGAGGTCAAGAACTTCAATGATCCAGGGGAAGGTGCGAGGGGAGCTGTAAGCGAAGAGCACAATCTCCAAGCAGCACGCCAGGAGGGAGCGGTGAAAGAGATCCTGTTCCAGGAGAGCCTGGAGAGAGCACACAAAATGGCACTGGCCTCAGATTCGGGAAACAGAAGTTGGAATTTTGTGGCACTAACACTACACAGCTTATTGTTGGAAAAAAGCTGGCTTCTTCTCCCATCCACAACCTCGTTTTACAGGGAAGTTGAGGAGACCAGAAGTAGAGTAACAACACCAAAACTATCACATTTTGCATGCTATGGACAAATGAACTGGCCTCCTTGCTGTGCATCATAAAGCAAAGCAAATGCAGTGCTGTCTAACATGAAGTATTGGTACTGTTCATTGGGTAAAGAAAATAAAAAAGAGTTATCTGTCCATAAAGTGGTAATTCTAGAAGGCAACACAAATTCAAATGTTTAGTTTGATAGTTATACTGGTTTAAATAGTAGAAGAAAAATACATTTTGGCAGCTCCCATGTATTTCCCCTTTTTAGTATTAACAACATACACAGAGTGCTTTACAGTGCTTTGTTCTGGAACTGTCTGAAGACAAACTCCAAGAAACAGCTACAAAAAGCGTTCTAATTTTTCACTGGCTCTTTACTTACAGTCAGATCCTTCCCATGCAGTCTCCGTGTTTCTTGCACCATTATAGTCTCCAAGATTTTATAGTACAAGATCTCTGCCAGTTTTAATCTGTTTACAGCAAAATCTGAAATTAAAAATCAGCAGAGATTAAGCCAAATACCACTGGCACAAACAGGGTTAAGACTAAACTGACCAGCACCTGTTGTCACCCAAAACAATAGTTCATGTGAGTACACACATACTTTGCAAACAAATAGAAAAGTTCAGAAATCCACTAGTTCCAGGTATAGCATGAAATTCCATAAACATTTTAAAGGATTATTTATTGTAATATTTCTTGTGATATAATTTTGCAATAACAATTTTCCCATTTGCTTTCAGTTTCCTTTAAATTATAAAGCTAACAAGAATGCAAGTTTACACTTGTTAAGAGTTGCTTTTCCATGATTTCTTGGTTATCCCAGTTCGAACTGCAGCCTTGGATTCACTCTGCCAGAAATTTTTATTCTTTATAGTGTACTGTTTGACAGCAGCAGTTTTCTGCTTGGGTGTACCCTGGGATAAAACCAGCTCCACTATATTAAATACAGAAAACAGTACAGGTATGCATCCTGTTTGCCCTGGTTTAGTATTTTTAAACACCCCATGCCTTTCAGTCCATACCTATGTGAGATCCTGGCTGCTCATCTGTTGACTGAGTGTAGTGGCAACAGAATGTCTCACCAATCTCCTTCACTCTGCTCATGATGCTTTCCAAGGGGCTGCGGGCACAAGACCTGAAGCCAAAGGCAAAGAAAGCCTTGTTTATATAAATTAATATCCATTAAAAAAAATAAATGTCAAGAAACAACAACCATAAAACCAAAATAAAAAGTTAAGCCAATTACACCAAGCATTCCTCATCAGCAAGAACCTGTATTACACAGACAGAGGAAAACATAAAACATACACAAGTATTGTGTCCTCTCTTTCTAAAAGGGCCAGGGAGGATATGCAGATCTTGAACAAACACAGGAGAAAGCAAGAACCACAGCAGCAGTGAGGAGAAAGATGAACCTGCCAGGAGTGAGGATACAACAGCCAACCAACCAAAGGCACCATGACACCACAGAGGCCAGGCTGTTTGAGGCAGCACTGAAAAGCTTGGAGGCAAGAGGCAGCAGCATCTTCCCATTTCCTGCCAAGACTGGGAGAACTGATGAACTCCACATTGTCACTGCCATAAAAAAGGGCCATAGTATCTCTGGCTGGAGATGCTCTTTCTGAATGCTTCTGAATTTTCCAGCAACTCTGTTTTAGAGGACAGTGGCCCATGGCTGGTGTCAAATTAAGACACTGAATTACTCAGAAAAGCTAGAACTAAAATCAGCTAAGGTTTCTCTTTGAACAAAGCCTTCTAATTAACTTCAAAGCTTTCCCAAGGAATTTTAATTTGAAAAAGAAAATACTGAAAAGCATAGAACATTACACAGTGCAAACTATAGTTTCTCCACATCTTCCAGGGACACAGTATGTATACCCGAGTGCTTGCTGAACTCACATCCAGGATGAGCAAAGTACTCATCACAGCTCTTGCCAAAGGCTTATTCAGTTCTTGTTCCCATTTTAGTATTTACCTCTTTCTTGACAGTCTGGTTTATCATTTGGAACAAACACATGTTTTATTAGAGATTACAGACACATTAATGTCTTAATTGTAGAGTATAAATAGTATCAGTCCTTATAAAAACAATCAAAGAAACATTCAAACCAAATGCATCCCACAGAGCACAGCTGTAAACTTTTAGGAACTAGGGCTAGCAAAACTTTCAAATATACGTAACTCCAAAGATGAGAACAGTAAGTAATATTTTTCACCTACTTATGATGGTTACTTTAAAAAGAACTTTGATTTATTCAGAACTAACCCCAGTAAGCTGCTAGGCATCCAGCAAAAACTGGAGGCATACAGATAGGTGATAAAAGGATTGAAATAGTCAAAAATCAGTGCTAATACTAAATGTCCATTCTGATTTGTAAAAATACATCTGGAAACCTTACACTGTAACACAGCAGGACCTTAACTTGGAAAGATATTAGGCAAACACTAAGCATCTTTACAGGTATTTACTATTCAATTACTGCTTTTTATGAGCTGTGCTCAGGAAGGAAGGCAGTAATCTGAACTGTGCTCAGGGAATAGCCACCTGAACATCCCAAGTGGGAAACATGGCTGCTGCTATTCCAGGTCAGCACTGACACACCAGGCTCACTGCAAGGCTCACCCTTGTGCCATGGGCTAAGACCAACACCCCCTGCAGCAGTGTGAAGGAAAAATGGGCAGCCTGTGGGTGCTCTAAGTTTTATCTTCCCAGCTGAGGGCGAAGACTGCAGCTTGTTCACCTGAACAAACCCTTCTCCAAAACCTCTGCCAATATGGTTACCACATCTTTTAACTGATTGTACTTGTTGAATTTGTAAACAAACAAAAAAGGCATTTGGCTTTCAAGCAGACAGACAAATCACCATCAGCAAAAGCTGAAGCTCCATTAACACAATGGTGGTGACAAGTCAGATGGGAGGGTGTGTGTGTGCAGCCATCCTTCTCCAGATGAGATCATCGAGAAAACAGAAGATCCTTCAACAAGAAATAATACAGAAACACAGACCAAAATAATCTACCCCCCCAAAAAAAAAAAAAAAAAAAAAAAAAAGCCAGAAGATGAGTTTCTGTGCCAATGAAAGCAGCTGAAGTGGACATACTCACTCAAAAATAGCTGTAAGTTGTTCACTGGGTGCATTTTTCAACCCAGCCACCATGCTCTGCAAACGGCTCACACTCTGTGTGGCTGAAGCCACAGGAGTGATGGCAGTTTCCTTTTCTCGCAGGTATCTTCTGCCAGTCAGTGGAGTTGAAGGTGCAAATGACCTTTTCTGTCAGATAGAGAAAAATAATAAATAGAAATCAGCCAACAAAACAGTTTCAATTACCTTCCAAATGAGCATCTCCTGCAAAATTCCTTCAAAGATTAAAATTACACCACTAGCAGAACCACGTGAAGGCTTCACCTGTGAGCTCAGAAGTGATTAAAAATGAGCCAAAGTTTTCTCAGGACTCCATAAATAGAAAATATAACAAATCTTCAAGCAGACAAAAATTAACTCAAAGGGATTTTACAACTAAAACACGGTAAAACAAGACCTAAAATCTTTAAACCTGTAAATTTTTAGGCCCATTTGAACATTGAAAATACAGGGCAAGGAAGAGGAAGCACATGCTTCCATTCTCAGTCCCTGACTGCATTAGCTGGGTGACACAAAGAATGGGTGGCAGAGCTGCCCAGAAGAGGTTCACAGGACAACATTCCTTGGGAAATGGGCCTCCCTTCAGCCAACATCCAAAGGATGAAGTGGCACTGAGCAGATGGAGCAGTGTGGACAGCACTTACCTATTTCTATCCTGCTCTCTGAAAGTGACACAAAGTTTTTGGATTTAATTATCTGAACTGACAACATTCTGAAGATACAAGGCAAATAGTGAGAAAAGGTGAAGCCTGCAGTCATTATGCATAAACGGTAATGTTATACTACAGAAACTGAAGCTCAGAATTAATAAAGCCCTTTCCAACTCCCATCTTTAATGTTCCTGATCATAGAATACACTTATATTTGGGAGAAAAAGCTATGACATATGATTCATTTGTACTTGCACCACCATCTTAGAATAAGAATTCTTATTTTTTAACTGACAAGTAAGTCAAACAGCATATGGATCTTTCACACAGCCAATACTATTTTCCCCCTTATCCAAGATTAAAAAGTCATCAAGCAACTGTTTTCCTGCATGTCAACTTCATTAAATACATTTTACATTTTTAAATACAGTAAAACATTAACTCTGTTTATAGGCTACTTTTTGTAATGAAGAGAGACTTTGTTGAGGCTTATGTGTGAATCTTATTTTCCACAGAAGAGTAGGAAAGTTGACTTTTCCTTGCCTAAGAAATGAAACAGTGGGAAAACTAATTCAGTGTCAAGGTTTTGTGGTGATTATGGGGTATAAATGAAGCTTGATCAAAACTAAGACCTACATATTTGGGTATTAATCACTTACTTATTTTCCTTGGACAAAACCAAACTATACACATGAAAGTGCACCCGTTCTGTTTAAGGAATAGTTACTTTAAAAATTCCACAGGAAAAAAGACACCATCTTTTCTCCTTATAGCAAAACAGCATTGAAGGCTGTGTTCACCATCTTCCTCTCAGAAAGAAGAAATTTCAAGTCACCTCAATGATTCAAAGAGTGTACAAGGGTGAGAAAACTTGAAGGAGATCTCCAAGTGAGCTTGCCATGTTAAATGAATCACCTTTTCAAAATGCTGCTGCAGATGACACTCCATGTGAGCTCTTGCTGTCGTTTTCTCTCCTGGTACATCTGCAGAGAATTTTCGAGTACCAATTTCTTCTTCAGCATCAGCTCCCAGGAAAATTCTCTCATCAAAGTCACCCACAGTCAGAACATACTCTTCATACTCTTTATTCAGTGCTTTGCTGAAAGAGAAGCCCAGGTTTTATACCAGAGGTTTAACTGCTGAAGAATCAAAGAAGGTGCCCCAGGAGCTCAGGTACAGCCCCAAACCAACAGGGTCAGAGTTTCATGCTCTGGACAGCAGTGCTGCTCACACCTCCCTGAGCAACCTGCCTCTGGTCACCACTGCCTGCTTGTGGACCCAAAACCTCTCCAGCATCACTGCAGGAATCACTCTTCCACCAGCATTTGGATCTCAGTAAGAAGAGGGAAAAACCAACTTTGCTTTCATGCCAGTTGTGAATAAAGCAATCTGGAGTGCTCAGCTGGTCAGAGGTTAATGTATGCACCAGGGAGAACTTCACCCAGCTTGCTCCACTGCATTTCTGGGCTTGCCACTCTGTGGCCCATAATCTTCCTAATGGTGCAGAGGGGAAGTGTGAGGAGTTACCTGCCTGGGTTTTATTGCTAAAACCACCACTGACATGTGATACCAAACAAATCCTTCATTTTCTTTATTCCAGCAAACCTAATTGGAAAAAAGGCATGCTTAATCCCACCGAGGTTGCAAGGCTTTAAAGATATACTTGGAAGCAAAATGGAACTTCTGGATGAAAATCAGAAATGGTTTGCACCAATAATCCTGCCTGCAGCTGGGCCAGGAATGCAGTTCCAGCATGTATAATAATGGAATATAACAATGTATTCATGACACAAGCAACTCTGTGTTCCCACAGGAAACCTGACTGTATCACAGGTCTGCCCCATGTCTTTTAGGAAAATGTAAAGGTCTGTGGAAATCTGGACCAAAAAAAAAAAAAAAAAACAACCCAGAGATGCTTACAAGAGTCTTTGAGATGTCAGACTACTTGCAAAAGAACAGGGACTACTGTATCACTGCATGTGACAGTGTTATTGAGGGACAGGAAGTACCAGGAACACTATTACTCTTAAAGTAGAAATACTAGGAGAAATTCAATGTCCAATGATCAATGAGTTTATATCTAAATTGAGGTGTTATCTACATTGTTAAAACAATTGAGTCTTTGCTCAAAATTCCCAAAGCAAACCAACAAGTTAAAAGCTCACAAACAAAAGACAGAAACAAATTAATAGGCATTTTTGCAAAAGGCAAAAAAAATTGACAAAGATTTTTTATAGTTTGCATTCACTGTGGAGTGAATTCAGAGTTTCTGAAACAACTACATTTCCCTGCCACAGAAACTGTTCACCTCTTTTTTGTGGTTTTGCAATTGTTGGTTCCTTTTCTTTCGAGTCCATCTGCAGTATCCACAGATTTATACACTCAGAGAAATAAATTTAGGGATTTCCCTACTTGGGAATAATAGGTGTATAGAAACACATCTGTAACATTCAGAGCCAAGGTTTTAGCTTGCATTACATTATTCAAAGATTACAGTTGCCAGAAAATCAGAGCAAGCACCAAAAAACCTGGTATCAAGAAAAAAACTGCAGTTTGAACCTCTGACATTGGCCACACCTCTGATCCAGAAAGTGCTTCAGCCAGAGAGCAGCTTTGGTGGTCAAATAATCAAAACCCTTAGATATTGAAAGACAAAGGAACAGGAAAACTGAGATTCAGTACACAAAGGCCTGTGCTTTAGACACGAACCAAGCCCTATGATTGAGAACAAAAGCTGTAACTTACCTATTTTCTGTAAAGTTGCAAAGATCCAACAGACAATCTCCTTTTAAGATCTAAGAATATAAAGCAGAAGTCTCTTAGATAATAAAATCAAAACTGTCTCAAGTGTGACAGCACGATGGTCTTAGTCAAAAAGAAAATGAGATTTAGGTGCAGAACTGGACTCTTTTTCTTTTTTTTGGCCTAGACCAAAGGGCTACAGTGCCCTTACCAAGACAGAGCACAAAGCCCAAGGGATCCAAGCTCCAGACAAATTCACTGCTCAGAGCCAGCCCTGCAATGCCACATCTGCTCACTGCTGGCTTAGGGACTGGCTCGATGAGCAACTACAAAGAGGCTTCCACAGAGCTTGGAAAACATTTCCAGGATCAGAACTAAACAGGACAATTTGTACATCTGCAACCTCAACCTCTCCTTTCAAAGCATTCTGCTCAACTTCAAGAAAAGCAGCAGGACCCACACTCCACTGACAGACATCCCATACAATTATTTCACAAGGAGATCACTTTTTTTTGCCTGCAGAAAACATCATCCTTCATGATTCAGTTTCACACTGTCAAGAAAGGAAAGATTCTTCACTGACATAAAAAGCTGAAATAGAGACTTACAGCACACAGCATTAAAAGTGTGAGGGAATTCTGCTCCTGCTAAAATACAAAGAAAACCTGAGCCAGCCTGAGTTCCTTTGCTCATTAACGAGTTCCTTTGCTCTCCCTTGTGGAACCTGCAGGACTTAATGCTCTAGAGACCACCACAGAGCACCACCAAGTGCTCATAAAACTCACAAGACGTACCTTTCTATCAAACAGCTTTGCAATGTATGGTTTGAAGTAGTGCTCCTTTATGCCTTTTGCTTCCACAAGGAGCCCGTCGTGCAGCTCACAGAGCATGGCAATGATGCAGGGAGGATCCTCGGCGGCTTCGATCTCCAGAGTGTGGAACTCCACTGGTAAGCCTGGGAACCAGAAGGAGGGGGGAAGACAACCAACCTTCAACTTTATTTCAAATGAGCCAAGAGAACAAAGCACAGTTGATTGTAAATAATCTATCCCCACCATACCTTTAAATGATGGATTTAGCAAATCTCTTCTGTTTGGACACAGAAGGGCATTGGCAAAAATCAGGTCCAAGCAGCACAGAAGTAAATGATAGGAATTTACTAAATCATCTCCAATCATACGGAAATTACCTTTAAGAGACAGCACATCACGTCAAGCAACACAACAGAAGTTCACAGCTGGGAATGTATACAAACCATGCAGGCAAAGCAAGCAGCCTACCCTTAGTGTACACAAAGAGAGTCCAGCAGAAGTTGAAGAGATCTTTGACACTGCACGGCACCCGCCTGTCAACAAGAAAAATAGGGGGAGAAGTTACTCTTCAGTTCCAGGAAGCCAAATCTTGTTCTACAGTTCAAATTTCATTCCATTTCCCTGCTCAAAACAACAGCTGGAGCTGCTGTCTTAATTCCATACTAAGGCACAGTCTAAACTACATGTCCTGAGTTCAGCTCTCACTGCCTGACAGAAGATGCCTGACCTGGCTCCAGAGTGTCCTGCACACATCCACAACTTCCCAAACCTCTTCCCAAACAAAAGGCTGCCTCTGGCCTCTGAGCCTGCTACACTATTCTGCTGGTGTCACACCTCCCACAGAACCATCCTACAGCCACAGGTGGGGAGGTGACAAAGGCTATACATATTCCAGTGATGGCTTTTCCAAAATATTTTACTAAAGCATCAGCCATCCCTTTAGAACAGGCAATTATAGCTTGTACTACAGCTCAGCTGCTGACTCCTGTTTGGAGCAGAACTATCCAAGGCCATGGAGCTGGAAGACCAAGGAAGACATGACTCAACCCACAGAGCACCCAAAGCTGCAGTGGCACCAACCAACACTGCTCTGAGAAAGGAACACCAACAGAGCACCCGACAGAGTGCCTCCCCTGCACACTACCTATGGATGTGCAGCTACACTGGAGCACTGCACCAGAACAACTATCCCCCCTCAAATCCAGAGAACCCACATGAACTGACAAAAACACCTTGCAGACCCACAGCTTGGCTCCCTCACCCCCAAGGTTACAATCTCACTACAAAGCTGTCTCAGCCACATATTCTTGCAGGGAGTATGGACGAACTCCTTTCAATAAGGCAGACATTCCATGTGTGTCTTGAAGATGACACCACACGTTCCCAAATTTGTCATAAAAATAAGCACATCAGCTGTAACTTCTTCCCATTTGGTGTTTCCACTCATCTGGCAACCATGGCAGACAGCCAGCAGCGTCACAGGGATGTGACAGCCCCCGAGCAGAAGGATCTCAGTGCGACACCAACCCCCTGCCAGCACTGTGCCGAGACAAAACACTCCTGTGCTACTGCAGCTACTTCTGCTGAACATTTGAAGTGTTGATCTCACCGTACCTTGGAGCTGACTCACACTCGTGGTACCTCTCCCCACCACACCCTGACATTCTCACTGTGGGAGTTCCTGTGCTGCAGCAGCTGCGTGTGAAGCCCAGCTGACCTGACCGCAGCCGCCGGTGCGCTGCCTGCACTTCAGAGTCAAACAGACCCCACCACTCTGGAAACTGATTGTCATAAACTTATACTGGGTATAACTCTTTCCACGGAAAAGTCACATCAAATCTAAAAAATACCTCTGCTTCCTGCTTCGATGGGGTTTGGAGCTTTCTTCATAAGGATTTTGAAATATATCAAAAAATATTGGTTCAAACTTTTTGAAAATCACGGTTGACACTTCAAAATTTCTCTCCAGCCTCTCAACTCGCTCTCGGAATTCCTGGGGAAGGTTTGACATGTCCATCCACTTCTTCATTTTGCTAAAAAACTGAATTAAACTTAAAAGAAAAAAAGAAAAGTCTGTTTTGAGCTTTAACTAACTTCCTAAAATATCTAAAAGCCAAAATGCAACATATTCGCTCCTTTAAAGGTGGACATTATTACTATGTGAGTTTACAATTTATTTTGATAAGATTCCCAAACTGTATGTTACCAGCTTTTTGCCTTTTAGCACTCTGGGGTTTCTCCTTGACCCTCTTTAAGGCACAGGAACATTAACCTGATGTGAAGGCTGCCACACAGCTGTGCAGAGCAGGGCAGTGGTGGACAGCAAAGTGCAGGCACAGCTCTGTGTGTGCTGAGGGGGAGGTAAGACAGGCAACAAAACAAAGAGTCGATGCCTGTCAAAGTTACCTGCACAACACCTGTCAGATGGGGATGTAAAAACTGACAACACCTCCAGCAGCTCAGCGGGGAGCGGCGTCTTTAAATGGAACGAGCAAGAGCAACATTCCCGGCTCCGTGTCCCCAGGTCAGAGCCACAGCGACAGGGCACCTGCTGCCGGGGCCGTGCAGAAGGTGAGCTCTGTGATCACCAGTGCTGTGCTCCCAGAAAAACCAGCGGCTGCCACACTCCGTCGGGATTTGGCCTGAATCCTGAGTCAGACACTCGTTGTACCGGGACGGCACGCGCCGAGATGTTTGTGGTAAAGTTAACTACGGAGAGAAACAACTGGCGCGTGTAGAACAGCTGCTGGTCCAACACAGGTGGTTTCCTAAAGGCTTGAAGTTGGAAATTATGTATTTACATCTAATTTCCATCTGTAATAGCAGCGGATTTACTGCTCTAACCCCGCCGTGGCTGGCAGCGCTGCGAGGGAAGGAGCGGCCTGGCCTAGCGGCTCTGGCAGGGCGGGGCGCGGCACTCGGCCCCCGCAGGGCCCGGCCCGTGGGGCGGGGCGCTCACCTGAGGCGTGCGGAGCGCAGGATGCGGGTCAGGGAGACGCCGTTCCCCTCCATCGGGCTGCTCCCCACGGTGGGCACGCGGCTCCGGCGGCAGGCGACGTACAGCGCGCAGGCCAACCAGTGCAGCGCTTCGCCCTGCGGGCACGGGCGCCGCGGTCACCGGGGCAGCGCCGCGCCCCACGGGCCCCACGGCAGCCCTGCTCCTCACGCTCACCTCCAGGCTGTAGGTGCCCCGCAGCGCCGTGAAGTCGCGCAGCGCCTCGGCCGCGCTCGCCACGTCCAGGTTGAGCTCCCGGCAGAGCCGCTCCACGGCGGCGCCAGGATCGGGGGCCCCCGGGCGGGCCATGGCGGCGGAGCGCGCGCCAAAACCGCCGGAAGGGCGGGGCCGCTTCCGCCGCGGGGGCGGGGACGGGGATGGGGACGCGCGCGGGGGGCGGCGGGCGCGGCCGGCCGGGGTCACCCGGGGCCGCCCGGTGCTCGCGGCCCAGTCCCGCGCACGGCTCCGGGAGACCACGGCAGCAGCGGCTTTTCCTCGGCCCCCAGCGCCCTGGGACACGCGTCGGTGCAGTATCTTCTCGGCGGCCTCCGGGCCCCGCACATCCCCGCTGCCGGGCCGGGGAGCCGCCCCACTCCCGGGCCGCGGCTGCGCTCCCCGTCACTCGTGGCGCGGCCCCGCCTCGATCCCGAGCGGCGGGCGCTCAGAGCCGTTTCCAGGAACGGGCGCTGATGGACGGAGCCCCCGTGGGAGCACTCGTATCCGTCAGAGCCGTGGCCGTGGGGTCACCGCCCGGCCCCGTGGGCAGGGGAGCGGCTCCCGCACCTCTGGAAGGGGCTCGAGTCACGCAGCGTCCGCAGTCTGGTTCGGGGATAGGGAACAGGGCTCTGACCGCGCCTGTCACTGGAGGATAGCTGAACCACCTCCTTCTCGCTGGGAGGGCGTGGGACGGAGAGCACACGGAGCACGCCCGGTGCGGCGGCTCCTCCTCCCGGTGCCTGCGGCGATGCGAGGGTGCTCCGAGGCGCGTTCAGGACCCGGCCCCGTCGCACCCGCTCACTTGGCAGCCCCTGCCCTGCCCTGCCCTCCGACCCCGCTCACAGATCGTGGGGTTGGTTTTCTTGAAAATGCCCTTCTGCAAAGTGCAGGGATCAGTTTGAGGAATCTGCAGGCTGGTGGGGCCGGTCCCTTACCGAGAATCAGATCAGCTCCGTGCTTTCCAAAACATTACTTTCTATAAAAAACAGCCTTAATCCAACATCTAAATCTATTTGGGGAAAACTTGGCCATAAGAGCATGGAAAACTGCCTGTCATAAGCAGGAAAGAAATGTGTTTCATTTGGGGTATTGAGGCTTTGGGTCCCACAGATGTATTTATTCCTTCTGGACCAGACATGTGTCTTCCTCAAGGTGAGCCAAGCTTTGTTCTTTGTGCATCTATTCCTCTATCAAAAATCTCTGTCCTTTTCTGGAGGAAAAAAAATGTCACTGTGAGGTTTTCCTTTAAATTTTGTTTGTCCAAAGAGTACAAGCAATTCCTGTAAAATGTCTATCTGTGCTATAGCACAGCCAGCTGAGAAACTTGACAACCAATGCTTGGCAGGAGCCCAGAGAGGAGAGGCTGGAGCATCTGCCATGGCTTTCACTTCCCTCAGCTGCTCCTGCAACAGCTCCATGACACTGCTACTCCTTGAAACCCTCTGAAGGCTCATGCTGGGCTTGCCTCAGCTGATGTCTTCAGGCAGGCTGGGACTGAGTTCCAAGTTAAACCAGTAATGTCACATCCCATCCAGACCACTGGCAAATGGAGCCAGGTAGTGGTGCTGTATGGAGTTGTTAATGAATTAAAATCCCTGGAAGAAGAACAAGGCCACATGGGGAGTCGGACTGATTTTCTGCAGGGTTGAAGATCTTGCATTGTTTTATATCTCTTGAGGTGAAATCTTGATTCTTCAGGAATTAGTGCCACTTATGGCACTGCACCTGTGGTCTCCAGCTACCCCTGGGAGCACCATGAAACAACCAGCATCCCTAAAAGCCACATGGGAGGGTGAGGATGATGTTCCTAGGCCTGCTGTCCAAATGTACAGGGCACACTTGATGCAGATTGGTGGGAAGGGGATTGAGAGAGAAGCTGGATTTTCTTCCCTCCACTTTTCCAGAGCTGCTGCTCTGTGGCACTGGCAGCACTCTCTCCTGGCAGCACTGCCTGCCTGTCTGGTGCCCATGGCCGAGCATGGGTGCCGTGGGCAGCTGGGCACTGCTGCATGGGGTGTGAAGCATTTGGGGACTTTACCTGTAGTGTAGTGCCCAGAAACTGCTTTGAGGTTGGAAAATGTGAGGAGATTCCTCACATTTGATCTCGTGACTCAGCCCATGCTCCAAATCCCTGGGGCTGAAGTGGCTCCTGAAGAGGTGAGGAGCAAAACTGCACTGAAAAGCTCAAGTTTCAATGCAAACCAGATGACATCAGAGAAATTGCCTTCTGCTCACTGCTGGCCAAGATTTCCAACTGCAAATACTTTCTTGTAACTCTCAAGAGCCCAGAGTGGAGACATCTGCACCTAGGTTAGGTAAAGCTCCCCTAACCATGGCTCAGTGCTGAGGAAAATTCTTCCCCTCTTTTTGTGACCATAAAGGGAATTAGAGATCCTGTCTAAATGTGTGATGAGACTTCTCTGTGTCCTGTCAGATAAAAATCAGGCAAGGACAGCAGGGATGTGCAGCTGTGCCTGTTTTACTCACTCTCTCCAGGAAGGGGCACTTGTATCCTGTAAAACACAACAGGGAGCAAGCTGTGCCCACAGTGCCCATCCTCCACCACATCCACTCACTACCACCAGCAGACAGCACACCTTGTCTGAAGAGACAGAGGCACTACAGCCACCACTGCTGTGACAGCACAAAGCCAGCACATGCTCCTCCATGGCCCTCCTGCTGCAGCTTCTGCCAGGAAATATCCTGCATTATGGATGCTGAGGTTCAAGGCTGCAGTGTGTGGAGCCAGATTTTAAAGAGAGACTCTAGAACTCTGGAAATTCATAGTTCATGCTACCAATTTGCCAGTCTTTTCTGTGGGGCACTTTTCTCTTTTTCTTCCCCAAAGGAGCAACAAAATACCAGGACAAGATGCTTACACAGAGCAGGTGGAGCAATAAAAGCATTGGTTTTACTCCACGTCTTTTTTCCTTGATCTTGAAAGAATGGAGCTGGTCCTGCACATCATTCTGATGAAACAATGATGAATGCCTGCTTTGCTAAAGCCTGAGATTCTTACACAGAGATTTAGGACAAGCATTGCACAAAACCTGGAGGTGCCGGAAGCGCAGGGAGAGGAGCCCAGCAGCCCAGTACTCCATGTGCTGGGAGGGGCTGTGCACATGCCAGGGGCTGTAACTGCTTGGAGGGTGTGTGTGATGACTGCAGAGGTCTCTGGGCTTCCACCCACTCTTGTGGAAAAAGCAGGTCAGCAGAGAGCCCTTGTGCATCCTCTGTGCTTAAACTGTCCCTGCAGCTTGGGCTGCTCCTGGCATCTTGCAAACCATGTGGAACGTGAGTTCCCTCAGGCTGGCGAGGTCGTTCAGGGCGTTCTGGGAGCTCTCACAGCAAGCAGCAGAGTAACACACGGGGCGCCAGGAGCAGCCCAGAGCACTGACCAGACCACTGTTTTCAACAGCTTCTCAATGGGATCATGCTGAGAAAAAGGCAAGTCACGTTTATCACTGAGTCAGGTGAATTAAACATTCACATATATTTGCTGAAAAAAATTATATACATCTGTAGCAAGTCTCTCCCAAGTCTGAAAGATAAGCATCATCTAGTCACTAAATTAAAAAAATAAAAATCTGACTTTTAAATATTTTTCTTTTTATCCATGTTCAAGAGCACAGACAGTTTATTTTGTTAGCACATTTTGTGAAGGATGTATGTGTGTGAATAGCCATGAAAACCAGTGAAAATTTGGTGTTTGTTTGGGATATGATGGAAAAGAAGAAGCAGCCACTTAACGCCTTACAGTCTAAATAATCCACAGAGTATATCGGGTTGCAAAAAGGTCACAAAGTAGCAAAGAGAAGCCTAAACACCCAGAGACGTAGCATACATGTCTGCTAAGGAAGAACAAGGCATAGAGCATGCTGGCTAATTAAATAAATTTCACTTTAGACCCTGTTCCTTATGCGTGTAACCCTGGAAAAATCATCCCATAACAAGAAATGGACTCGGAAGAGATTTCTGTATCCATTCACAGTAAGGCTTTGAAGATATATGAAGTTTTATAGCATTTGTATTTTAAGGATTTAGGGCAAGTACATGTTCTTCCACTGAATAAAAACAAAGTTAGTACTTAAAAGGTTCAAAAATATATCAATCGTGACTTTTTTTTTTACATAAATAAATTATATTGATTTTGGATTTAACAGCTGAAAAAACCCTTTCTGCTTCCACTGGAGGCAAAAACTGAACAAAATGTTAGTTAAATAGAGATAGCAGCATTTCTAAGAAATCTGTCGATAGTGATACAGTATCTATGCTACAAGAATGTTATTAAATAGAACACAATTACTGGGGGAGAGAAGGATTGCATTATGATTGGCTAAATCCTTTAAAAAAACCATCCAATCCAGTAAACTGGGAATAAATTCTGCGAAAATATAAACCAACTGGTTTTTTGACCACGGGTAACAGACTTCTTTGAGATGCTAATTTTAACATGTACATAATTTATAATCCCAAATGTATAAAAGACAATGACAAAAAGCATCATAAATAAATAATGCAAACTGAAATAGTTATGTCAAAACATTTGGACCATCTGATAAATTAGCAAAACTGCAACAGAAAAAAAAAAAAGTAAAAAATACAGTAAATTGTGACAACCAAGTGTGAAACTGATGAGTAGCACACTCCAACTCCCTCCCCGCCTGCCCTTCACTTACTGCTGCACCACTGTGGCTTTATTCAATTCTCAGACCATGAGCTGCAAGTAAGAACAACCCCAAGAGAAAGAATAATTAAAGGAGTGAGGGGAAGGAGAAATCAGAAGAGTTGCCTGTGGAGGAGTCTCAGTCAGTACCCAGAGCTGGAGCATAAAAACCTGTCCATTTGAAATGCAGATGCTGAAATCATTTGGAGGACTGGAAATACTGTTCAACAGCAAATGGAATGGGAAGAAGCCAAAGTCATCTCTTCACAGTCCACCACTACAAAGTAAGAAACTCAGGCTCTGAAAGTCTCAAGGGTCCTTTTCAGAGGACTCCCCAGGGAGGGAAGCTGGCCTACAGCCTTCTCCATGTTTGCTGAAAGAACACCACTTCTGGGGTAAGGAATGGGAAATATAAAAACTCAGAAAGCCTAAGTGTTCATATAGGAGAATTAAAATCGGTGTGGTCTGTTCATGGCTGGAAAAAAATACCTTTAGAGCACCTGTAATGCCATAGCTGAGAACTAATGCCAGAGAGGAGAACTGAAGACAAGCAGAATGATGAAGGAACTGGCTGCTACAGATACAGTAACCCCAGAAAAGTCATGCAAGTGTGCAAAACCTTTCCAGCTCAAGCTGGAAAATTCTTGTAACTACCAAGGAAAGGACAACTAATTTCCACATAACATAAAACCAAACGTTGGTTTTAAAAAACACAAAAAAAGTCTACATCGTTTTTTCACTCTCTGCAGTTTGTCTCCAAACCTTTGAGGTGGGGGTGATCAAGAAATTATATCACTACCAGTTATGCTTTTCCTTTCAAAGAAATGAATATATGCATTTTCAATTATTAGTTATATACTTCTGTCTATACTACTATTCTAGTAACCATGATAAAATAGGGAAATACTTTAAATCAAAAATACACATTAGCACTTACTATAGCTGTGCTTTTAGCCCAAATATAGGCTTTTTCGTTCAGTGTCGCTGTAGACAGAAATACCCTTGTCTGTGTGTTAGACCAAGAGACAAACACTTTTCTTTTGCTTTTGTTTTTTTGCTGCTTTTTCTTCTCAAAGGAGTGAGCAATTTGCGGGGGGTGACCAAGTACTGGATTTGCTATTGTCAGCTGGGATGATTGACTGGAAAAACAGAATGAGAATTCGGTGCCTCCCATACTAGCTAGACAACACTGTTTATCTAATAAAGTGGCAAGACCCTGCAACTATTAACATGTAGTATGTCACCAGTTTTTTCTGACAGGGAATTAGGTAGATAATATTACTCATGGAAACACAGGTTTATGAAGGTGGAGCAGGGTGGGAGGGGAAGTAACAAAGAGTTTATGGGATAAGAAACTCACAAGCCACAATCTTTTTGTGTTTTTCTTTCAATGAAACAAAAGGTCTAATCGGGATCGTGAGCTGCTTGGCGCTCCTCCTCTGCTGGTCCGTCCTGCTCCTTCTCTGCCACGGCTGGCAGGCTCTGCTGCACACAGTTTTGACTGTTTGCAGCTTCTTTTTCCGGCAGTGAGACAGTTTCTGGCTCTGGATTTGCCAATTCCCCTTTCGCTTTCTTCCTCTTCCGCTTCTGGCTCTCCAGGTTCGCCGCCTCTGAGTGCCTGGTTTGCTGGATGCCAGGCAGCGCCATGCCAATGCCAGGGGAAAGGAACATGGAGGGATAGATCAGTCCAGGAGACATCCCTGGGATAAGAAATGGGTTAAAAGCTACAGGACTACTGGTAGTTATTGCAGATTCTGACTGATTAGAAAATGAACTAGGACCAGGCTTATTTTCAGCGAGAGGTTCCTTTTTCCCATCCTGGCTGCCCTGTTTCTCCTCACTGGCTTTCTCGGTGCTGGCTGTGCCACCTTTCGTTGTGCTTGTTAACGAAGTCGGAGCAGTCGCGGTGCAAGTTGTCGTCATCGGGGAGTTGAGGAGTCCTCCCACGCCAAACATCTGGGGAACGGTCGCCATGCCCGGGAGCATCATGGGCAACATGCTCAGGGTGCTCTTCACATCCTCACCCGAGGGCACTGCCGCAAAGCCAGCAGGAAACCCCACCAGCCCGGTCAGAGGGATCCCTTGCATATTTCTCATGTTCTGAAGTCCCACTAGATCCATCCCTGCAATTAGTCCGTTCATGAACAGTGGTCCCATTCCAGAAGAAGAATCTGCTACGACACCAGGGCCTTTAAGGAGCTCATTCCGGGGCCTCCTCCCTCTCCGGCGCGGCCCGGTGTCCCGGAGCACAGGCTCGGTGAGGATGCGATTGAATTTGTTTTCGGGTAAGTAACCCTGAAAATGAGACATAACAGAGAACACCTGACAGTTACTACTGCAGCAAAGGGAATCTGGCTTCTCCGTGCCCACATCTGTGTCCCAGATGGTGTCGGCACAGAAATATTTGCCTACATGATATGGAATTTGAGAGGTACACACAACTTTTCCCCAAGAGATGCTGCCAAATGCAAAACACCCTTGCTCTGCCCTGGCAGGATCCTGCACTCTCTAATGCTCAGGGAGGGGAGGAGGAAGCATGTTTTTACCCTGTTTTTCACCCCAGCCCTCAGCACCAGCTGCTCACAGCACAAGAAGCACCAGGGCAGCGTGGTGTCAACTGCCCACTCAGCTCCCTGCCCAGCTCTAACTGTGCCTTCAGCAACAGGTGAAAAAATCCTCTGACATGGGAAGGGCCAAATTTTCAATGCTCTGCAGGACAGCAAAGCTCATGGGATGACACAGAGAGTGAGCATGCTGTCTGAGGAGCTCCTGGTCAGAGCTTCACGGAGATGCCAGGGAACATTCAGAAAGGTCTTCTGACAGAAGAGACATGGGACCAAAACCCAGCAGCCAGAAGTGGGTGAGACGATTTGGTTACACAGAGCAGTGCAGGGGGATCCACGGCACAGCTTAACACTCCTTTTTCAGCATCCTCAACACAGACATTTAAACATTTCCCTTCGTGGTTCCCTTGGGTATCAATATCACCACTCTTTGAACCATTTTGAATAATAAATTTAGGTAGGAAAAGTATTTCCTGTTGACACCTGTAGTGCAGAAATGTGAATTAGATGTGCCTGGCAGTCTGCTCAGCACAGCACCTGCCCAGGTAGGGAGAACCTTCGGGGAGCATCTCCCACTGGCATGTGGGAGAAGCTACACAGGCCATGAATGTCCCCGGGCTCTGTGGGGCAGCAGCCCCAGCTCCTGCTGGCCTGAGCACCCAGAGCTGCCAGCCATCTTTCTGCATCCCTCTCCTACCAGGATGGGCATGCATTCTCCAAAAGCTCAGTGTCCATGGGGTGGGAATGATCATGGGATGTAGCCACTGGAGCAGGGCACAGGAGAGGTGCCCAGGCAGTGCCAGGCACACAGTGGTTTCTGTGGCAAAGGGACGGTCCCCTCAAGTCAGGGGAAGGAAGAGCTGTCAGCTCACCTGGGACTGGCTGCCCAGATGGGGCCCTGATGCCAGCCTGGACATGAAGCCACTTCCTGGGCAGTGGGACAGACCATGCCAAATCTCCAGCGCCAAAGAAAAACCAATTTGAGAGCAGTACCAACCTCTAAGATTCACCAACGGATTCACCATCCAGCCCTCTGCAAGGTTATCACACAAACCACTGCAGCCCAAAACCAGGCAGCAGGTGAGAGGAACTGCAGGGAGAAGTCTGGATCAGGCCAGCCTGTGGGGCAGAGCAGGATGATCTGGCATGCCAGAGGGGAGAGCACTCCTTCTCCACAGGCTCTGCCACACACCGGGGCAGGGACTGGTGGATGGACAGGGCGGATGAATGTGGCACAGGAGACTCCATCCTGCCCCTCTCCCTGCTGTGCCTGACCCTTCAGGCCTGGTGACCTGTGGGGCCTCCGGTGGGCCCGCGGCTGCGCAGGCAGAGCTCACGGGAACAGATGAAAAGCATCAACTAGAGGTGGTTTTGAAAATTTGACCCATGAGAATGTTTTGTCCACACCCTTCCGTCCAGCTCCTAGGGCGTTCCTCTTGCCCCTGCTACCCTGAGCATCCCAAGGCTCTGCAGCCAGGCATGCTGAGCCCCGCTCCCGGGGCGCTGGCCCCCTCTCTCTGTGGCCTGGAAACCTCCCGCTCTGCAGCCATCCCCTCCCACACGCCCAGCCCAGGGCCTGCCTCGTGCTCCCAGATCCTCACTGGAGAAAGGTTGTGGGGATGGGGAGGGGAAAAAAAAAGATGACATGATACAGATTTCTCCAAAAGCTCTAACTTACTGAAAGCTTAACAATGTCAGCCCAGTCAGCTGCAACAGCATACTCCAAGTTTGCATCAAGCCACCTTGGCAATTCCTTCAATGCTGGTGCCGTGGCTCCCCCTAACTATAAAACACAGCAGAAGGATGACCTCTATTGCAGAGAGAGTTATGTAAAATAATACAAAAAAAAAAAAAAAAAGATTACACTTCCCCTAGCTTCTTGCTTCAGGCTGCAATTTGGCTGGGGTGGAGACTCTTGCCTTGCTACACTTGCCTTTCTGCAGGATTTGGTGTCTGCCTTCTGCCTCCAGACACACAGCTCAGGGAGAAAAGGCAGGTTCAGCCTCTGTGGCCCAGCCCACTGCCCTCCCAGGGACCAGTGATAGGGACAGAGCTTCTGTAAAAGCCATAGTTAGAACTGGCAAAGCCCCACGCTCAGCCAGGAAAGGCCAGCATGGGAGCAACAAAGGGGAACACAGATGTGGCTGAAACAACCTTTCTGCCTCACTCTTTAGTTTTGCTTTTAGATGTGATTAATGTCATATCACCTTCTGACCTTGTACAGTCCTGGGTGTGTTTAAGAACTAATTTTGGTGCAAAGTACTCCTGAACACCCCTTCTTGTTCAGAGAGGTGAACCTCAGTGCCCTGGAGATTAAACTGCAGACAAGTAAATCCAAGCTCCTTGCTCAGAAAGCAAGGAAAAGCCCTTCCAACCCTCGACTTTCTACAAGCCCAGCAGTGGGATGGCTATTGGTGTGCTCTGGCCTGCACCTCATAAAGAGGAACAAACCAAAGGTATTTGCATGGCAATGTTACAATTTGTGGCATATTGCAATGAACTTAAGGGGAACAATCAAATCCAGGATGGAAAGCACAAGACAGGGCTGTGCTGAAGGTGGCTTTAAAGCCAAAGGCTGTATCCCATTGCCACTGAGGGGTCTGTGCCCCTGGGCAAGGGACAACACTCCCACATCCCTTACTTCACACAGACAGTCACTTATTGCACAGGTCTGCATGTCCCCGGGCACACATGTGTCACAGCATAATGTAGATTAGAGACCTCTTCCAGACTTTTGTCTCATCCACAGGCTTCTGTGGATTAAATCTCCCCCACTGGTGAGCTCAAAGTCTGCTAAGCATTTTGGGACACTGAGGGCAGAGCAGAGAACAGGCCTTTGCTTACCCGCCGTCCGGTACCCTTATGTACCACCGGCACCCGCTCCTCTCCCGTCAGAGAGCTAATGTCCAGTTTGTTGGGGTCCTTGCAGCGCTGCCTCCTCTGCTTGGGCTTGTCTGAAAAATTCTGGAGTGCAAACAAGACAATGTTAATGAGACTAGATGGCTTAATGAGCCTGGCTGGCTACAAGCCCTGCAGGAGAGCAGCATGGATGGGCTCCCAAGGGACAGGGAATCCCTGCAAGCTGGGGCAGGAGCAGCACCAGCAGCACAAACTGGTCCCTGCCACACAACCAGCTCTCAAGTGAGCAAAACTGATTTTTGTAGATATAAAGGGGTCTCCAGTGTACCCCATTTAGAGCACCCTAGCCCTTTCTAACTTTCCTCCACTCCTGACACTGCAGGTTCTTATACATGCATCTGTAAGCAGGACACTGCATCCAGCCAGTAAAGAGAGAACAGGTCTGTGTGTGCCACTTGTGTCACTCTCATGCAGCCACCTGCTTCTCACCAGCTATTTTCACCACAGAGATGCTGCACCCTGTTTCTTTGGGATCAGAGCGCTCTGGAACCGCAACCTACCGAGTTACAGCCAAGTCATTGCACAGCCACTATTGATGTGCCTGCAGGGATGGAGCATTATAATGAACAACTTGGACAGCACGGATTCCTGAGAGTCAGGAAAAAACCCTGAGTGCAGTTCATCCTTTGAACTGAGCTACTGCAGTACCCCAAAGCCTCTCTCAATCTATCCTACACGGGAGAGAGGAAATCCTGCAGGGCTGGCCTGAGGCACTGGGGGCTTTCTGGGAGCAAGAGTTTCACCAGAGGTATGGTCAGACTGGGCAGGTTCCAGTACCTCCCCAGAAGGCAAGGGTGTTGGGAAGGAGTGGCAAGGCACCTCCACACCTGCTCCAGCGAGTCTGGCCCTGGGCACACAGCTGGAAATGTCTCTGGACTTTGAAAAGCAAATGCCGTCCTGCTGAGCAGATGTTGCGCTCCTCACCTCTCATCTCTAACAAGCTTTAAAATGCTAATGTCTTGCCTGTACTTCAAGCTCCAGGAAATCCCTGCCTCAGGAACATGATCCTTCAGGACCAAGATGCAGAGTCTTTTCTGTTTTACCATCACATTTCTTCCTGCTCTGTTTCACCATCACATTTCTTCCTGCTCTGTTTCACGGCCTGTGCTCTGCCTACCACATGGTCTAACAGCCTAAATAAGCTGAAACCTGTAGCAAACCAACCTGTGAAACCAAGAGGTGGAGGTTTATGAGAGAGCAGGAAGAATCAGAGAGACTGTGCACCTCACTCTGAGCCACTGCTTTCTGAGAGCATCCATGGCCACAGCCTCCAACACAGCCTCTTTGGTCTGGCTCTTAAAGAGAGCAGGTTTTCTCTTGCCTGGGAACCTTGTTTAGTACAACAGCACTGCCTATAATGACCCCAGTGAAAAAGAACAACATAGACAGACTTTGAGCACCTCAAATCCGTTTTCTCATTTCTGTCCCCATCCAACCCTGGCCCTTCTGGAACACATTGTGCATTGGGCAGACAGATGCACTGCAGCTGGAGAACTGACCTTGGGTAACAGGGCTCGGATCCTGGAGGATGCCAGACAGCTCCATGCCCAGGGAACCCTGAGGGTACTGACAGTCCCCCGCCTGGGCTTGTTTGTGTTCTGGGGGAAAGGAGAGGAGTTCTCCAGCAGCAAGTGCTTTTTGTTGCTGTACAGGAGAACAGTGCTCACCTCTTAAACATGTCATGAATCCCTGAACAGCCCCAATGAACACCACAAATCATGTTACAAGAAAAAACGTAACACAAAGGGCAACAAACAAAGCAGGCGCACACACACACACACACACACGCCACTGAAGGCCACCCTTACTGTGCCAAAGCTGGGGACATCGAGTGTGTAGTCAGACTGCTGCTGGAGCCAGTCAAGGAGACTCTTATTCGGGACAGCCTTCTCTTGGCTGCCTGCAGCTGGGGCTGGCTGTGGAGTTGAGGTAGCAGCAACCGGCCCATCAGGAAGGGGACTGTTCTGAGGGGGCTGCGGCTGGTCTTCCTGAACATCCTGCCATGGAAGGAGGAGCAGGGACAGCCCATCAGCAGATGCAGTGATGCATGTGCACCCCGAGAAGCACAGCTCCCATCACAGGCCATCTGCTCCCATCACACAGACTAATCCCGATACTCCCAGTACCTCTTCCTTAAATCACCACCCACCACCACATTTCCACTCCATTCCCAGCACTGGTGGCAGGAAGGGCAGAGAGAGCTGAGAGATGTTTCTGAACTCACAAGGAAACACTCCAATCACCAGGAAGACCAACTTCCCCTCAGACCACTCCTAAAAGTGGTCTAGGGGCACTGGTCTTGCTCCATTCTTTGAGTGGATCCCAGGACAGAAGGAGAAAGGGTGTAGATCTTCCTCATCTTCCCTGAACCTAAACATTCCCTAAGATGCGACAGCTGCTTTTGATAATGTTTAAAAGGATTCAAATACTCCAGAGTGCTGTAAACCAGAGGGATAACTTCCCTTCCTCCCTGTAGTATCTACTCCTGCCTGGTGCTGCACAAACCAAGCTGTCCTGGAGGAAGCTGTGCAGTGTCATGGGCAGCAGAGCTTGGAGGGGGGAGCTGGGCCATGAAACAAACTGTGCTGACTCCACTGGGTTCATGTGAAAGGAGGGAGCATCAACCCACCTGCAGCCTGTTTGGAAGAGGCCTCTCCTTCAAGAAGATGAGGTCCATCCCTTCAATATTTTTCCTCCTGCCCCGTCTCCTCCTCATGGCAGCATCATCTCTTCGGAGGCTGCCATTTACAATCTGTCCAGTGACAGGATGGATTAACCCTGCCTGTAGGATGCCAGACAAGTCCATGCCCAGGGAGCTCTGAAGGGCATTCATGGTCCCCAGTTTGGGCATGCTTGTGTTCAGGGGGAAAGGAGAGGAATTCCCTGGGGACCCATCAGAGCCTCTGGACAAGTCCACCGCTGCCTCGCGCCAGCCGTTCAGCACAATGGGTGGATGGACATGGGCTGCTGCCAGCTGCTCCAGGCTCCTCTGCTTGGCATCTCTTTCCATCTCGAAGTCATAGGGTCTCCTGTGCTTCCGTTCATCTTTTGCAAAGGCAGGGCTCAGGAAACCTTCCTATGTGTACCAAAGCCACAGAGGGTTACAGCTGTTCCTGCCCTGCCCAGGGACCACAGCTCCTCACACCACCACTGAGCTAATGGTCATCCCTGCCTCTCCAAGGAGCCCTGACAGACATCCTTTCCCTGGGCATATCACATCTCTTTCCCTGTGTGGGGGTGGTGCAGGAGCACCCTCGCACACACTCAGATATCCCAAGGTGTTATAACCATGGCTGCTCTGCCAGCTCCTGGGGCCCCAGGCCACCAGCTCCTTTCTGTCCAGTGTGACTGTTGGGGACTGGGGCACCGGAAGTTGGGAGCTGGGGACTTGACAGGGCAGTGCTCCTTGCACCCCTTGCTTTGGGATACCAGTGGGATGTTCCCTTTGACCATGTCAGGCGCTCCAGCGCTGGCTCTGGAAGCACCTTTACAGCCACAGAAGCTGTGGAGCTGCCAACAGCAGTTGCCTTCCAAGGAGGGCAGCAGGGCTGAGAGCACGGGGCACTCTCCAGGAGCTATCACCAGGGGACCAGGTGCCTTAAGCCATGTGTTATACACCGCAACTGGCACCAAGGGGTCCCACCTGGGAAACTCCTGAGTACTTCTGGGCAATGTCTCACCGCAGAGTCCTGAGCCTTTCACTGCCTGAGGGCCCCCCTCACCTTTTGTACCCGTGACATTAAGACCCCATTATTGAAGGTGGGATCGGGAGCTTCTGACTCGGTAAAGCTGCTCCTGCTGCCGGTGCTGCTGGCCATGGCTGGGGCTGTCAGCAGGCTCTGTGCCTCAAACTGCTGGCTGGAGGAAGGCCACTTGCCCTTCAGGATGGCGTGGCAGATGTTGTCAATGCGGTTGATAATCACACGGTCCTGCAAACAGAATTGGATGGTGGCAAGCTAAAACTGGAATGAGTGACCAGTGTATGACAGCTCAGAATTGAAGTCAAGCCCAGCCCAAGTGATCTCAGCCCAGCAAGGAACTGCTCTGGGGGCAAGCATCTCCATGGCACAGGTGCTTGAGAAGAGCACCTTGGCCAGAGCCAATGGGGTGTGCAGAGGAGCAGGAGGCAGAGCTGGAGCTGTATGAGTCAGTGCTGGCCAGGGCTACCCAGGAACACTTTGATACAAACTGTGTTCATTTTAACCTCACCTTAGGCCACTCAGAGAAGGAGTAAAGCGTTTTCTCCTGCAGCAGCTGGGCAATGGTCGGTGCCCGGGCATCCTGAAGATCATCAATCTCCCCAGGCAGGGCAGAAGCAGAATTCTTGCTCTCTTCATCCAAGTACTTCTCTGGACCATCTGAAAAAGCAAGGGAGAATAAAACCCATCATCACTCTGCCTCTCTTCCGGTCTAGAGATGGGGTGTATCTCCTCACACTTCCCACCCCAATTCCCAGCTAGCTCCACAAAGGTCCCAAACAGTCCCCAAGTCTCCAAGAGAAGGCAGCAGACTTGGACCAGGGCAGGCAGCCCAAGCTGCTCAGGAAGGACCATTATTCCCCTGAGCTGAGTTTGGGGGGCTTGAATTGCAGTAGCCCCCATGTGTGGCCTTTCCCAGGCGGGCGAGAAGGAGGGCATATGCTTTTCCAAAGGGAGCTGCTTAACAGGCAGTGCCCTGTGCCAGAAAGGGAAAGGCATCCTGCATTCCATGGCATGCTCTTAGCAGAAGGGCTACTGGGGCCCAGGGTAGAGACAAATGTAGCCCACAACACCTTTTGCTCCCACTTGCAGCAGCTAAAGGGACCTCAGATCCTACAGATGGGAGGCCACTCCACGGGCTGGCCAGCCCCAAGGTTTGGGGTCCCTCCCACCATAGCCAGAGGTGACTGTCAACCTGAGGGTGCTCTCAGGACATTACCTTGGCTCTGGTTGCTGCTGGCTTTCTCTCCATCATCTCTGTTCTCACACACTTCTTGCTTTATGCCCTGAGGCTCAGGGTGCAGCGTCTCTGTGCAGCTTGTCTGCCCCTCAGCATCTCGGCCCAAGGGCTCCCCCGTGACACAGGGGGCCTCTGCCCCCCGAGGCCCCCCCTGAGGCAGAGGTGTGGGCAGGTTGAAGGGCTGGCTCTGAGCCTGGCCTGGTGAGTGCTGCTGGGTGCTCTCCTCAGTCAAGCCACAGTCCTCCCTGACTTCTGCCCCGGGCTCTCCCAGACCCAGGGACTCCCTCTCGCCATTTACATCTTCTGGGCAAGTGTCCTCAGGTGTGGGGAGACCAGAACTCTGCTCTTCACCCCCCAGTTCATGAGCCTCGGGGTCAAAAACAGCCCTGGTCCTGGGACCATTCAAGCCTTCCACAGCATCTGCTGCTGCCTCAGAGTTATCATCGTCCTCTTCTTCCTCCTCATCTTCCTCGCTGTGGCTCTGACTTGGCCCCGCCTTTGCCTCCAATCCTTTCTCCTGCAGCAGACTGATGAACCTCTGCTCAGGGGGAACCTTTAGTTCATAGTTATGGAGACTGGGACTGTAGAGCCCCACACTTAGGACCCTTTCCATAGTGCCATGCTCGGGCAGCCCTGCCACCGGGCTGGCAAGTGCTCCTTTCTGTTCCAAGCCTTTGCTGAGTTTGGCTGGGGCACTCTGTGAAGGATTGCTCTCGGGGGTAGAAGGTGAAGGCTCAGCTTCCTCATTCTGACTGTCCATTCGGTCAGAGCCCACCTGCAAACCCTCTAGGAAGGGAGCCTCTCTCATGGCATCTGCATCGCAGCTGGATGGATCCTCATCCCCCTCCGGCTTGCCCTCAGAGAGTTTGGCAACGCTGTTTCCGACATCCGTGCGGCTTGGGCTGTCTCTGGCGAGGGAGCTCTGCTCGCTGGGACAGGCCTTCTCATCGTACATCATGCACACCAGCGAGTCCGGCAGCGAGCTCTCGTCGTAATTACTGGAAATTATGTCCCGGACTTCGGACATGAATGTTTCACAGTTTGCATCCAGTGGGCTGCCCCCAGCCTGGGACATGGTGCTGTCCATGGTTTCTAGCTTGATGTGACTCTCGGCTTCGTTCTCCAGGGTTTCACAGGACTGGTCCATCTGGCTGTACACGGGGGAACTGTAGAGTTTGGAGTTAGACTGGTAAAGGCAGCACAGGGTTTCTGGGCCTGGGAGCCCTGTTCTTTTATGCTGGGCATAGTTTCTGTATGCATCTAAAAAAGACAGCTGGGGGTCATTCATGATGTAGTAGTCAGTGCGGTTCAGGCCGTGCTTGGCGGTGCCGATCAGCAGGTCCCGGTCGTGTTTGCCACACTCCCACCACACGGGCAGGTAGAGGCTGGGCTGGCACAGCTTGAGGCGCTCGTGGAGCTGGGGGCACTTGAGCACCTGTTCGCGCACCTTCCGCAGCAGCTCAATGCGGTACAGGGTCCTGGCAGCACGCTCCTCTGTGATGGGCTCCACGTAGATGTCAGGGTCTGGAGGACCTGCAGCAGGGACAGCAAAGCCAAGGACACATTATTTGGGCTGGCAGGAATTCCTCAGAGACAGTGACAAGCAAGCTGAGTTTTAACCTTGCTCATACTGCAGGTGATGTGGGGTCAGTGCTTGTGGCCACTGTTGAGGCCTGTTTTTCCAGTCATATCCCAGGGAGTAAAACCCCCTGACTTGAGCAGCTGGATCAAGAGCAGCACCAGCTGCAGAGGATTTCAGAGCCTTCTCTGAGCTCTGCTCCATCATCACCAGCAGTGCTGGAGCTGCCTGGACTGCAGGCGAAGGGGCTCCCAGCACTCTGAGCCTCTGGTAGCCCTTCAGCCCATTGTCAGGGAAGGGCAGCTTGTGCAGCTCTTCTGGTGAGGAACACCTACCTAAGGCACAACACATGCACACACACAAGGAACTGTGCCTAAGACCAGGCTCCATGACAGATGTGAGGCAAAATATTTTCTGCTGTTGTTGGAAACAAATCACTTTGTGCCTAAGTAGCCTCCAAGGAGCTTTTCATCTGTCAGGTCCTGTCTGGTGGCAACGCAGGACCTCTGCAGAGCACTCAATGAAAACAAATGCCCTGTGTATTGGCCAGGCTTCCTGAGCCTCCTGCAGTGGATCAGGCTCCATTTACTGTACAGCAGAGCTCCACAGTCAGTACAGGTGTAGATGGAGAGGACTCTGTCCAACGGCAGCAGAGGGATGCTTGGAGAGCAGCAATACAGCTCACCCAAACAACCCCCAGCTCCAGCATGGAGCTTTGCTTTGTGTGTGCTACTTCTCAACTTGTCTCTCACATATAGAGGTTGCTGTCTTGGATAAAACTGGTTGTGATTTCCTGTGAGAACTCAAAGAGATTTGTGAGAGCAGGGGCAGGAGTCCACAGGGCTGTTCTACCCTCCCACTGTGCCAGGGAGGCACTACATGGTGGGGACAAGGCAGCCAGAAATGCATGACTGCTGCAGGCCCATGGCCTGCCTGGCATCTCACTGCTTCCAGCTATCTCTGAAGCTCCTCCCTTATTCTCTTGCTCCTTGAGAACAGTGGGATCCCTTCTACATGACCTCCCAGTACCCCTCTATAGGCCATGCAATTTCCACTCACCATCCTCTTTCCACAAAGGGAGACCACAGACATTCTTGCACATGGCCACAAAGCTGTAGAAGTACTTCTCCAGGCTCTCATCCGTCTTCTTCTCCAGTCGAGAGATGGCTCGGAACTGGGCCCAGTCAAAGATTTTTTTCTCTTGGTCATAGATAACCCCAAAGGAGGAGACAGTGCGGTAGAAATCTGCCTGCTCCCTCCTGGTCCACCTGTAGAGCAGGGAGGAGATGGGAACACCACTGACACATTCTGGGCCCAGAACAGGCAAAGCACCAGGCAGAGAGGCTCAGAGAGCACTGTCTAGTTACTGACCAACAGTTTTGACGGAGCTGTCAGGAGGAGCACACTGGGGAGACCACCACACCACTAGATGCTCTGCCCTGTGGTGCACAGGGAGGAGGAGCAGAGGCCACAGGCCCTCTGGCTCTCAACTAATTCCTGAAAAAAACCTCTTGGCTGCTTCAATAAATCCCTGAGTGCAGCTCTGGGCTGTGCTGCCAACAGGGAGGCACAAACCTATCCCATCTATTCCCTTCCTGCTACATCAAGCTATTTGAGTTCCATAGAAAGGTCAGTTTCTGTACCAGGAATTACAAAGGAAAGATATGCAGACACAGTTCTCATCCAGCCTCTTCCAGAGGGAAACTGAGATTGGGGCTTGCTGCTGTAAGGGTCCCAGTAACAAACACCACCTACCTTACTGACTCCTGTAGACTCCTGAGTGTCACCCCCTCCCCAGCAGAGGAGAGCAGCAATGGTGAGGGAGGAGCTCAGTTGCAGCACTCTTAGAACACAATTTTCATGCTGGTTTGGACTCTATGAGCTTTCACCTTCTAGGGACCACTCAAAGGACACAGACAGTGAAGTGTCCTGGGTAAACACTGGCCCAGGCAGAGCCCAGAGGAACAGCCACAGAGAACAGACCTGGGTGCACACAACATGGCAAGGGCAGAAAAAGGGGAGCACTGAGGCCTGAAGAAAGCTTCCAGTCAAATCTCAGCCTCTGAATTGCAGCTCTGAGCCAGCACCAGCAAGCAGCTGAGACATGTCAAAGGAAAGTAGACAGGGTGACAACATCCACAGCACTCTCCAACTGCCCAAAATACACCTGGGCCAGCATTGCCACCCCTGTTCCCAGGGGCTGCAGTCATGTTTCATTTCAAAAATGAGAACAAGAAGAAAGTTAATTAATAAATATATTAATGATCCAAATAAAGAAGCTCAATGGTGAATTTGTCAAAATTAAAGGCCAGTGGAAAACTCCTGTAAGACAATCTCTTCTACAAAAAGCCCAGAGAATTAAGGAGCAGGAGATACCAACCCCCACCTCGAAGAGGGGATGGTACGACTAGAAGAAGTCCAGAAAAAGAGGAATGGGAAGGTGGCTGGAGCAGCTTCTACACAAGGAGGCCAAGAACAGAGCACAAGGCAGCACACATGCCATGTGGTTATGTAGGGTCCTGCAGCAGGGACAGGTTCACAGAAGGCAAAGCCTTTGAGGGCTGGTGACCACAGAGAGTCCCAATCCCAGGGTGGCATGGGATACTGGCAGCAACAGCAGCAGCATCACCCTGTGCACACCCTCCCAATGGCTGCAGAGAGCCACTCAGGGTGCTGGGACAGTCCCAATCCCTTCCCACTTACTGGGGCACAAATGAAATGGGAGCACAGCACAACCAGGGTATGTCACCACTGGGCTCCAGAGGCCATGAGCAGGAGGCAAAGCCAGTGGTGTGAGAGCCACAAGGGTTGGAAGGGCACTGCTCATGGGCTGTGACAGTGCTCATTTGTCACCTTCATCCACAGTGTGTTCCAGGGACACAGCTCTCCTCTGCTGAGGCTGACTTGACCCTGAAAAGCTGTCCTCTCATGTCCTTTCAGTGTCACCACCTGTCACCCACAAACTCCAGTTTGCAGTGGAGGCTGCTCCCTGGCAGGGCTGGCTGCTGGAGCAGCAAGGCTCCCATGGCTCAAAGCACATTCCCTGCCCAGCAAGGACCCATGTGGACTCCATGTCCTAAGCAGCTGGCAGCACAGTCAGCTCTGGTGACATTTACCTGGGTCAGCTCTGGGGATCAAGGAATTCAAGTGGGCTAAAACAGCTTTGTAAAGGCTCCTCTGCTGCATTACCTTTTCTGCATTTCTTTGTTAACCGAGTCCACCTCAGAGGCTCTCCGGAACATCTCATCCTGCAGCCAGTAGCCATGGTTACCAGGCACCAGCATCTCGGTGCGGGGAGGCAGCTCCTTGCGGTTGCAGCGCTGGTAGACGGTGACGAGTCGCCGCAGTCTGGCCGTGAGAGCAGAGGAGACAGGCCAGCAGGATCTGTCTGAGTCGGAGCCATCCTGGGCTTCAAACATCAGCAAGGACATTAGTATTTAGCACACAAGCAAAGCCACAGGTTCCCACATCCTCTGGCAAGCTCTAAGAGCTTCCTCCCCACTTCTGCCGTCCATGGGGAGCATGAGTGGTCACAGTCACGAGTAGGGGGCCATGTGACCATCCCCGGGCCTGCTGCCTCACAGCCTCACCATGTCTTAGCTGCCTTCAGAGAGAGTCCAGAGGCTGAGATCAGGGTATGAATGATGGCTCCAGGCCAGGCCATGCATGGGAGAAGACTGCAGCTCCCTGCTCAGCAGTGGGGCCAGCCAGCCCATGGCATGTGCCAACACTGCCCACTGCAGAGACCTCACAAGCTCATCTCATGCAGGCAACTGCATGGAGAAGAGCAGACTAATGGCTTCCAATCACCCTGGGTGGCTTTGGCTGGAATCACTCGGAACCCTGTCTGCCCTGCCACAGGGCCTATCCATGGGTCACCTGTGAGTCTGTGCATGAGGGCCCCTGTCCAGGTTGAGCTGCCTTATCCACTAGCACATAGCAGCATGTCCCTCCAGCCCAGCAATGTGTTCCTCCCACCAAGCAGTGCCTGGGGTAGCACTCAGGCTTGGCTGTGCCACACCAAACCCTGGGAAGCCATGGACCACACTACAGGAGACATGGCCTCACCTGCCGCTGGCTCGTCCCGCTTCTCACTGGCTTCACCCACCCCAGCAGCCACGATGTCCTGCAAAAGGAAATGATCAGAGAGGGCTCAACCCACACAGTACCCCCGGCACCCACAGCCTACCCATCCTTGGCAGGGTGCAGGGTGGTGGGAAGGGCAGGGTAGTGTGTCCAGTGTCCTTGGGCTGCAGATGCTGCCTGTGCTCAGCACACAGGAGCAGAGGTGACAGCTCAGAGAGGCTATTTTGGGCCTGGAGGGAAAGATCACCACAGTGACAGAGGCTGTAGTGCCACTGCTCAGGACAGTTGCAGTGTGACTGCCTCCACTGTTCAAACAACCCCTGCACTCTCCTGTGCTGCCTCATTCCCTGATCTTCCTCTACCCCAAGGTCATTTCTTTTGGGACATCCCTGACTCCTCTGCCAGGGCCCCATGTGGCTCCTGAAGCCAACCAAGACTGAGAAACAGCATTCCTGGGCATCTCCAGCCCTCAATACCCCTCAGCTCCTCATGAAGAAGATGCTGCCCATGTCCACAGGTAACACAGAGAAGCACAGCAGAAATTGTGCTCCAGAGAGCAGAAGCAATGCACACAGGATGGGACACAGACAAGGCAGACCAGCCATGCTAGCTCCTTACTGCCACACAGCAGAGCTGATGGAGCCAAGCCCGCACCACAGGGCAGGCTGGGCAGCATCAGTTGTGTATTTGATGCTATGAATCCCACTCACCTCCTGTTTTGACAGCCCCTCCAGCTTTTCTCCACTGCTCTCTTCTTTTTCCACGCTGCCCCTAGGTGAGAGAGTTAACAGTCCCTGGTAGTGGCAGCACAGCCTCTGTGGCTGTGCCAGTTTTCAGCACCAAGAAGCGGAGAATTGGTGCTCATGCCATCTCTCCACCTCATACTGGGGACCAGCTCCCTTTTGTCCTCCCCTCCATGCTCAGAAGCACAGCCTGCTCCCTCCCTCCACTGCACTGTCCCAGGAGTGAGCCAGGTTGCTGTGAGAGCTTGACTCCATCCCCTGCCCACCTTTCGGCAGCATCCTGTGCCCCATCGCTGACGCCCTGCTCGGCAGAGAGCAGCTTCTCATCTGGCATGCCCACCTTCTCCAGGAAACACAGCGCCGGGTCCGCCCGCATGGCGTTGTACCGCTCGTAACCTGGACAGACAGACAGCACAGAGCAAGGCCTCAGCCTGGTGCACAAAAACCTCCTGCTCCTGGGACACAGCTCCCCACCTGGCTCTCACTCCCTCTGTGCTACCATGAGAGTAATTCTCACCCCCAGAAACTCACAGCACTTTCCCAAAAGCTGTTAATGGCTCTGCAGCCCCTAGGCAACAGGCAAAGGGTAAGGTCAGCCTTCCTATCCCACCCAGCAGCAGCACAGCCACCACACAGGGTGCAGCTGGGGCAAACAGCCCTGTGTCTCCTGGAAACTGCACCGGGACTCCATGATGAGGCCAAGACAAGATCTGTGCCTTTCTCCTTGCCCTCACACAGCAACTGCACACTGCCCCTGGCAAACCAGGGTCTACCACGAGATCTGGCACTGCCACCCTGGGCACCATGGGGTGGCTGTTCCCCACTCAAACATGCTGCTGGCACCTGGGGAGAGCTGTACTGGCCCTGTGTGGCTGTGGAGCATGGCTACAGCTCTGTCCCTTGCACTGACACGACATCCCCTCCAGCACCAGGGGTCCTCATTCCCCCACACACCAGCACCCACCAGACAGCTGGGTACACACCGTGCTTGAAGACGCCGATGAGCAGGGATTTATCGGCTTCAGCATTCCACCAGTCCACTGGGATCTCCACGTAGTCAATGTCTGGCAGCAGCACATCCAGCTCCCTGTGGCCAGACATGGTATGAACACCCCTCTCCCAGCCTCAGCAGACACTGAAGGGCACTGAGCACTGCTCAGAAGGGACAGCGAGAGGCAGGAGCCACCACTTGCTGGCTTGGGGACAGCTAATGAACCCTGGCCTGGGGCCCCACCATGACACATCTCCCTGGGGTCAAAGAACTGGAGCCTTGGTTCCACCACAACCTGCTGCCCTCCTGCTCCTCTTTCTCCAGGGCAGTGGGTGCCCCCAGCCTCTCTCCACCCTCCCCACCCAAGTTGTCTCCAGAGGACTGAAGATCCCATCTGACCCGAACAGCATCTCTAGGGGTAAAACTATTCACACATACCAACCCCAAAAGAACAGTGTCTCCCCACATACATTGGTACTGATGGAATGTGTTGGGGAAGGCAGCAGCCCCAACCTGGGGAAATTAACCTGTTAAGCTCAGCATATCATGAGTCTTTGCAGAAAGGTCAACAGGTGGCAGGCTGGAAGCTCAGTGCCATTATAGAGCCTGTGGGTCCCACTGTTCCCAGTGCTGGGAGGGACTGCAGGCCACAGTGATGGGGCATGCTCTGCTCTGAGTCCTGGCCCTGAGACTGGGAGCAGTCTCTGTGTACTCCCACTTTGGATAAGGGCCCATTTGTCAAGCAGCACACAGAACCATTTTCCTGCAGGGTGTCCTTCTAAGTCCCCAACACCCCCAGGCTGGTGCTGCAGTCTCAGAGTTGCCTCAGCAGCTCTGCTATGGCTGCAGTCTCTGCACAGGCAGGGTGGCTGCCTGAGGGTGAAGTTTTGCCTGAGGAAGACCTGGGGTCTGATTCATCTGGAGCTGCAGAGAGCCCAGATGTGGCTGGGTCAGACACCTGTGGCAGCTCTCAAGCCCAAGAAGCCTTGCAGGGGTCCACCATTAGGTCCCTACCTGGCAGGGGTCCCCTCAAAGGCTTTATCCGCAGCCTCCCCCAGTACTTCAGCCTTTAGGTAGTAGAGCATTCGCACCCGCAGCAGAACCCTGTTTCGGGGGGCAGAGAGGTCAGCAAAGCCAGTGAAACCGCTCAACACCGTGTTTTCCCATGTGGAAGGACCCACTTCCATAAAGCAGGCTGGGCCATGCAGTGACCATGCAGTGTCAGGCCACACTGCCCAGCCCTGTGACCCACTGGCCGGAGGGTCACTGCTCAGGACACGGCTTCCATGAGCTGGAGGGGAATGAGAGCGGTCCAGCAGTGGGAGCACGGTGATCCTTGGTGGGCTGTGAGCCTTTCACAGCTCCCTCCCACCCTCCCAACACTAAAGGCCCTCAGCCCATTGTCTCCATGAGCCAGTATGGGCTCCTGCAAGGGGGAATGGTTTTAAACTAAAAGAGGAGAGATTTCGATTAGATGTGAGGAAGATATTCTTCTCTCTGAGGGTGGCGAGGCCCTGACACAGGTTGCCAGAGAAGCCGTGGCTGCCCCATCCTTGTTCAAGGACAGGTTGGACAGTGATTGGAGCAACCTGGGATAAGGTAAGGTATCCCTGTCCTTGGCCAGGGTAATGTAGTAAGATGTTCCTTAAGGCTCCTTCCAACCCAAACCACTCCATGATTCTATGACTCACTTGTTGCAGTGTTGTTTGAGGTGCTTCTTGTAGCTGTCATCATGCAGCACCACCTCGGGGTTGCAGGTGGCAAGCCAGTCTGCGTTCTTTATCTCAGGAAGCAGCATCTGGTTCTTTGTCTTCTTCCCCTTCCTGCCTCTGGGCACCGGTGCTGACAAGCCTGTAACAGCGAGTGGCAGCCAGTGAGCACCACAGGCACCAGGGGCACAGCCAGGCACTGCTGCCAGGCACCTCTGGCACTGGAGGCCGGGTGGGGCAGCAGAGCCAGGATCTGGAGGAGCCAAGGCAGAGCTCCCAGCTGCAGCCTGGAGAGCCAAGGAGAGGAAGTGCACGGGGCAAATGCAGAGTATGGGAGAGTCCATCTCTGTGAAAAACTTGGGGATCACCACAGAAACTTAACTGCTGTGTGTTCTCAGTACGATGCTGAGCCCAAATGTGTAATGGCCCCTTGCTGTGTAAAAATATCACACAGAAGGGATGAAGCAGGGAAGAGACCTTGGTCCTGTGCATAGCCCTTGGAGACTTACTTAGACACTACAGGCACTTCTAAAGATCACTCTGTGGGAACAGTTATTTGGGACAAGAGTTCAAACAAGAAGCTCCCAAATGATCAAAGAGCAGCAGACCTGGTGATCTGATCTGTAAGGGCTGTTTCTTGTACCGTGCATCTGGAGCAGGGCTGGGGGGAACTGCATTGCTGCAGGGGTGCTAAGGTACCAACTGGAAATGGAATGCAGTCCCATCTGCCTGACAAAGATAAAATGAGATCCAGTGGCTAGAGATGAAAATTAAACACAGTTCAACCTTGAAATAAGGTGTGAGTTCACAGCAGAACATGGAAACAACTCCTGGTGGGGTCACTGTTGTCTGGAATCTCCAAAGAGGGGTAAGCTGCCTTCCTAGGCAGCTGCTGTTGAGGTTGGAGCTGCAAACATGAAGAGGAAAGGATGCCTGGGCAGTCCCATCCCATCTGTCTGGTCTTGTGACACCAGTGAAGAAGAGAAAGAGTCACTATGTTGTCAACTCCTGCATAAAGTCTGCAGCTCCAGGACAAGGGCTGTGGCCCAGCTGCCTGCTGGAGGCCTGCATAGGCACCAGGCCTCCTGTCCCCAGCACCAAACTGGCCTGATGAACTCTGGGCAACTTCAGCAGCTTGGCCTGTTCCAGGATGAAAGGCAGGATGGTGCTAGATCAGAGCAGAGCTCTGAGTTGGACTGTCTGGGTGCTGTGCTCACTCCTTGCGATCACACGGATGTGGGACTGAGAAGAGCTCCAGGATGCCCTAGCAAGGGCTTAAGGCTGTTGTTCCTTTCTGCACGTCAGGGATGGGGCATGACTTGCCTGGTCAGCTCTCTGCAGACATGAGTGGTATCTGAGGCTGCCTGGGGAGCCACAGCAGTTACTGCTGAAGGCCTTCCTGACTGAGGAAGGAGCACTGCTCTGCTCTCAGTGTTCTGCTTCTTCTGCTCTTCTCCAGCTCCTGACGTCAGGCTGAGATGCTGTTGCTCCTCTGGCCCAGACAACGTGGAAGTTAAACAGATGGGAAAAGCCATTCTAAAGAGTTGATGGAGAAGCTCCTGGTCACTTTGCTGGTCAACAGTCAATGCTCTTACACTAAAGCAATCCTGACCATCTGCTGAAACCATGGCTTGTTCGTTACTTGGCATTATCTAAATCAAGTCCACTCATAGCAGTTTATTTGCTTCTGACTCTTGTTCTGCTCCTCACAAGCAGGACTCTCACGCCCGCTCCCCGCTGCTCTCAGGGCAGGGCTGTGTGGCAAGAGCAGGAAGCAGCACTGTCAAAACAGCTCCCATTGCAGGAGGTGACTGGAATAACTTAGGGCAGACACTAAAAGCCACATCCTTGGATGTCACACTGCAAAAGTTGGACACTTCCAAGCAGAAGAAAATGATGATGTTAGGTTTTAAGCAGCAACTATGATGCGCTTGGTGCGCAGCTGCATCACCACTCCAGAACAGCCTTCCCTGTGCTCTACCATCTGGGAACAGAAGTCTCAGGTTTCAGCCCAGCTCCCTGACGTCAAAAGCAGTCTGGAGAGTTCCAGCCCCCTCACTACTCACCTTGTGCCACAGATCACAAGTACAGAAGAAGCAGCACATGGCTGCTGGGCTCTGACTCCCTGAGAGACACTGTGGCCTCCCCCAGCCCCAGTCACCGTCCTGAGAGCCACAGGATGCAGGCATTCTGCTGCAAGGTCAGCCAGAGCCCTCTGGCACAGCAGGCAGTGACCACATGTCCCAGGCAACAAGCCCAGATGCAGGGAGCCAGCAGCCACTCTGTGCTCACAGATGAAGACAAAGGCCCCGTGGCAGCCTCATGCACAGGGTGGGCTCTATGGCTGCCCCAGCTCCAGGGAAGCCTACAGAAAGCAGCCACTGTGCTGCAGGTGGGGAGGCCATCTGCAATGTCCGTCACTGAGGCAGAGCTAGAGCCAGAGGGAGAGCAGGGCTGGGAAGCCTCTGGGTGACCTGTCTGAAGCTGAGGCTACACTGGGGAGCTTCTACACAACAGAATACAGACACCTCTAGCCAACAGGTGCAATTACAGATCTGACATGTGACACATGAGCCTCAGACATACTGCCTCTGAGTAGAGAGAGCACAGCCAGGCCTAGGACAAGGGTCCTGCTACACAGAGTGAGAGAAGGCAATATCACCTGGGGAGTACTTATGCATTGCATAAGTCTCAGGACAAACCAACACTGCACCTCCACCCATCAGGGCAGGCACTGCAGACCAGTAGGTCTGGGACAAACACCATGACAAGGGGAAACAAAAGGGGGGAAAAAAGGGAAATCACAAAATTACAGAATATTCTGAGTTGAAAGGGACCCATAAGGATCATTGTGTCCAACTCTTAAGTGAATTGCCTATACGGGGATCAAACCCACAGCCTTGCTGTGAGATGGATGCTCAGCTGCACCCCCAGCTTTCCCTGGTGCAGCTGCCCATGCTGCCCAGAGGCACAGGCAGGGTCCTGCACCATGTCCATGCTGTGCTCTCTGAGGTCCTGAGGAGCAGCCTGAGGTGTGTCCATGCCCTGAGTGGAATCAGCATCCTCATCCCTATCACATCCAGCATGTTCATACGGTCACTGGTGCTCATGAGCTCACTGCCCAGTATCTCCCTGTGCAGGGGAACCACGACAGTATTCACAGCAAGAGAAGACTTAGCAGCACCTCTGCTCCCACCACAAGGCTCTCTCTGCACTGAAAGCCAGAAAACAGCTTCCCTCACTCAGCCAGCCCCTGCTGCTGACTCTGAGGGTCAGTGTGGAGGTCAGCTTCATGGAAGCCCCTTTCTCTGTGCAGAGAGAATTGCAGTGCTGAAGCACAAACACTTGCAGACTGTTTCCTGTTTTGAATTCTGCAGCCTCAGTCTCACAGGCTGGCACAGGGCAACGGGTACAGATGCAATGGCAGAGAGAACACGCAATACCTGAGTGATTCTGCAGAGCCTGATTCTGGCCGTCCTTCGTCGGTGTGATGAGATCCCAGATAAAACTCTTAATCTTCTCATCCCCCTTGTAGTGTTTGACGCAATACACCAGCAAGGCCCGACAAATCATCTCCATGTCCTTCTCATTCAGGTGCCACTTGAACCGCCCATGGGTCAGGATATCTTTCCAGCGTCCCCAGCTGAAACAGCAGAAACACAGAGTAAACACTCCTGTGCAACTAGAGACCTTGCTGGCATCTCTCTCCAGGAGCTCCTGTGGGGGCATAGCCCTGCCAGATCCCTAGATAGGGATGTTTTGCCCACACATTACAGGAGCAGAGAGGGAGAGAGGTTTGCAGGACTGAACAGGGAAGAGGCAGGAGCAGACTCTGGAAGTGCCAACTGCCAGCTTTGTCCTGCTAACTTTTCTTCCATCCCAAACATTCGCCCAGAGCCCAGGTCCCACCAGCGAGGTCACTGCTGAAAGGAGGCAACACAGCAAGCAGGACACACAGGAAGTGGCTGGTGTAGCCAGTGGGTGCACGTGAGCACTGGAGCAGCTGGAGGCTGTGGCTGTGCTCTCACCCAAATATGAGCAGGTTCTTCTCCACACGGAAGCACTCAGCCCGCAGGTACCGCCGCGTCTTCTCGTTAAAGCGCCGCGAGCGTGTGGGTCGCTCATCCGAGTCACTGTCCAGCTCAGAGAACTCCATCAGCTCGTCCTCTTCGAAGGAGTTGTAGTGTTTGGTTTGCTTCCGCACCCGGGGTCTGTCGATGACCAGGCTCTCCTGTGACGGACAGAGCAGAGAGCACTGTCAGGTACAGGCAGAAACACTGCTATGTGCTCTTCTGGCCCCTGTCACCTGGGCTCTGTTCAGGCTATGGCTCCTGGCTTGCCAGTCCTGTGGCTGACCATCACCTTCCCACTAGGATACCTGCTTCAAGTTACCTGTGTGCAGCTCTGCCTGCACAAGTGACAACTCCTGACCAGCACAAAATTCATCCTGACTGATGGCAGGCTGAAAATCAGCCCCTCTGTGTCCAAACTGCTGACTGCCAGCAGCTGACTCAGCTCTGAGTCACTGCTGGCCCGATCTGGAGTGCCTGTGCCAAGTGCTGCGCTGAAGGCAGTAATCTCTGTGTCAGGGGGACAGGTGGGCTGGAACAGGAAAGGCAGCTTCCAAGAAGGTGCAGGAGGGAGCAGTATGAAATTAAATAGCATGTACCTGCCCCCTCTCCTTACCCCGCCCTGCTGAACAAATTAACGTAATTAAATCTGCCTGGATTTCAGGCACATAGGACACACACACACACACACACACACACACACACACACACGCACGCACGCACAGTCTCTCCCATTGCTCCAGCTTGAGCAGTGAGCTCTACAGAGTTGCAGAACCTCCCTCCTGCTGCTGTCTAAAACCATCTCTTACAGCACTGCTGCCTTAGTTGGAATTATGGCAGCCTTGGGGCTGCACTGGAGCCAGCAACACCCTGTGCCTGGTGGAGGAGCTGGGAAGAGAGACCTGGGCTGCAGCTGAGCCCATCACCGCAGTAGGGCCAGCAGAGCATTGGGACCCCATCTGTCCCCTCCTACCTCCTGACAGGCAGAGGCACCAGTCTGCCGTCAGGAGAGAGAGCAGAAGGGCAGCTCCAACCTCTGTGACCAGGGACGGGATCCACGTGAATGACTGGAGCTGCATCAGGAAAAGGTTCTTCCCCCCGAGGGTGGTCAGGCACTGAACAGGCTCCCCAAGGAATGGGCACAGCCCCAAGGCTGCCAGAGCTCAAGGGGCACTTGGACAATGCGCTCAAGCAGAGGGTGAGATCATTGGGAGTAGCTAGGAGTACAGACTGAGTATCCTGAAAGATCAGAGAGACAGAGACCAACATGTGGCTAAATAAATCAGGGCTTTAGCCAGCATTTATGGGTCAGTCTTCCCTTGCAGTAATTCTTGATGCCTAACACAAAGCTCTTCAGGCGCCTAGAGGAAGCATGCAGCTCCCACCTGGACACCAGGCCAGATGGAGTCAGATCAGTTGTAGGGCACAGGGGCCACAAACTGCATCCTACCTTTTCGTTCTTGGCATCTGTATCGAGCTCTGCTATCTTGGCCCACTTCTGCCAGAAGTTGGGGTCATCTAAGGAAATGTCAGTTCTGTTTCCTGATGCTACAAAGCTGGCCTAGGAGAGAAAGAAGAGGAGTGAACAGGGTGCAACCCACCATCCAGGTGTGCTTTCTCTCATACAGAGATCTCCCACATGCCAGTCTGAGTGCACAGTTTTGCTGCTGTGGTGCTAGAGTGTTCTTTGTTTGCCCCTCTGTTCTGCAGCCATGCCTGAGCCACTGTGAATGGAGGCTGGGTTGTGCAAGAGGAGCAGGACCCTCAATGGCCCCAGCAGGCACCAGCCAGAGCATAGCACAGAGCTCTATCTGGGGGCTGTGTCAGGCCCCACAGCACTCAGCTTCCATGGCACAGCAGCACCTGGCTTTGGGCACCAGGCAGCCCAGCAGCTGGGTCCTGCCATCATCCTGGGGTCCCTATGCAGAGCCAGACCTCATGGCTGAACCCTCCTAGGCAGCCCTCTACCACCTGCCAGGCTGGTGGCCCCTCCACAACGCTCTGCTGACCACCAGAGAGACAGGAGACCACACCAGCCCCAGCTCAGCCAAGGTCTCACTGGCACACTGAGACAGCAGAGCTTGGTCTCCACATGGGCATATCTCCATACACAAGTAGGAGGTTAGACAGGTCTCCACACACATGTAGGAGGCTGGCTGACCACTACTGCCCTGCATGCTCCCCTTCCTCCAACCCCAAAGGAAATCCCCCTTCCCTCCCACTGGAGCACAGCATACCTTTGCAAATGTGGAGCCCTTTCCTTCAGACTGGATTGTGATGGTCTGTGTCCTGCGCTGGAGGATCTGATCAATGTCTTCCTCACAGAACTTTGACCCTTCATCCTCCTCATCCATGAGTGCGCCGTAGGCACCCTTCCGCAGGAGGTCCTCCACCTCCATCTTGGAGAGCTGCTGAACCTGCCCAAAGCACAGGGGCATCACCAACCTGGCCAGCAACCATGACCACTGCACTACAGGAGAAGGCTCCTCCCTCTGCTTCAGAAGAAAGGGCCCTAAGCCAACCAGACTTGCTGCTGTTAAAGCAAAGAGATCATTTCAAAACTCTTACTGAGGGACTGTCAGGAAATTTAGTCCATGCCACCCCGGACACAGCATCACATGTCCCCTATCCCCATGGCAGTGCAGGAACAGCCTGGCAGGCCAAAGAGCAGCAGTGCAAGTATGTGGGACTGGGCTCTCCCTCTCCAAAGCCTGCCGAGTCCCTCCTCTGACCTGGCAGTGACTTGCAGGGGGAGGAGGAGAGATCTCCTGCAGAGGTTCCCACCTGTCCCTGCTCCAGCAGCCAACCTACCCCATTGGTGCTGCCCTTGCGGTTGATGTCCTGCAGCACAGCTTTATCCAGGCCCAGCTTCAGGCTGGCCTTGTCGAACATCTCCCGCTCATAGGAGTTCCTGGTGATGAGGCGATAGACCTTCACGGCCTTGCTTTGCCCGATGCGGTGGCAGCGAGCTTGAGCCTGTCAGTGTAGAGGGCACAGTGTCAGCGCAGGGAGCCCAGCTGGATGAGGGCCATGTGGTTTGTGGTACTTTGCATCAGCATCTACAGTCACCCACCTAACTCACAGTCACCTCCCATCCACCACATTACCCTCATTCCCCGCCTGTGGCTGACCTGTCAGGGCTCTGGCACAGCCTGCACAGCTGTGGAACAGGAATAAGAGATCCCAGCACTCTCAGGCAAGGACACAGGGCTCAGGCTGGAGCCTTGGCTCTCTGCAAATGTGGCACACAACACTGCACCCACTCCAAAAACAGGTATGGACACAGTGTTGCCTGCTCTGTTGCACATCTGTGTTTTCAGAACCACACTGTGATCTCCCCCATGTCCTGTTCCCCCTGCCCACATTCCTGCCAGCTGTCCTGACACGGCACCTCGTGCCCAGTACAGCTGGTGCTGCTGCCCTGTTCTCCCTGCCTGGCACAAGTGAAGCTGTGCCTCAGGACCTCCTGACAGCCTGGCCCTGCCCAGCCCATTACCTGCAGGTCATTCTGTGGGTTCCAGTCGGAATCAAAGATGATACAGGTGTCAGCAGCGGTCAGGTTGATGCCCAGCCCGCCTGCCCGCGTGCACAGCAGAAATACAAAGCGATCCGAGTCGGGCTTGCAGAAGCGGTCGATGGCAGCCTGGCGCAGGTTGCCGCGCACCCGCCCGTCGATGCGCTCGTAGGTGTACCTGCTCAAGAGGGGGAGAGGTTAGAGCAGAATCACAGCAGGGCCTGAAGAGGCTGTGGCCTTCAAATCCCTTTCTGCTCCTTCCCCCAGGCTGTGGGCACACCAGCCAGGACTTACTGGCAGGACCTGTGCCCAGGTAGAGGCCCAGGCCCCATCAGCCTGTGTGCACCATGGCTGTTCCCAAAAGTTGTGTCTCTTATGGTAACAAAATCATCACAACCCCATGCATGCTGCATGGATATGGGGCTCATGGGAACCAGGACCAAGGGAAGGATCTACTTCTACCTGGTCACTCTGAGGACTAGTCCTAGACTACACAGAATGAAAGGTCTGAGGTGCTTAGCTCTGGGGTCTCTGCACCCACCAGTAGTACCTGGTAAAACAGATCCATCAGTATTGTGGGCATGGAATGGCCAAATCCCCACTGTGTGCTGTTGCCACTGTATGTGCAGTGCATGGAGGTACTGTGGAGCTGTGGTGAATGCTGGAGCCTGTACTAACCGTCTCTGGATGAGATAGTCCTCCAGGATGTCAAGGCAGCGCACCATCTGCGAGAAGATGAGCACCTTGTGCCCACCAGCAATCAGCTTGGGAAGCAGCTTATCAATGAGCACCAGCTTCCCAGCTGCCTGGATCATTGCCTGCAGCTGGAAGTCTGGTGCCTCTGGGCAGTGTGTTTTGCGGAAGTCTTCCAGGATCTTCTCCTCTGCCCCTGCCAGGTGAAAAGGGATGTGAGCTCTTGGCAAGGCTGGCAGTGCAGCTGCCCAAGGCAGCAGCAAAGGACTGCATGAGTAACAGAACCCTGCAGTCAGAGCTAGGGAGGCTGGCTAGAGACCTCCTTCAGATCCTCCACTCCTGGGACTAAACTTCTGTAGAGCTCACATTAGCTCGTGGCAGAACAAGTCAGGTTGGGACACTGGTCCTGTGTTGGAACACCCCCAAATACAGTGAGCCTCAGGAGACCCTAAGGTGCCCATCAGCAAGTAGCCCTTGGAGGGAGCTGGGCTGCCTGGGAAGGCAACAGGACAGAGCACTGCCACACCATCAACAGATGGCACAAGGCCTGAGCTGGCTCCCCAGCCGGGCAAGTTCCGTTGGGAGTGAAGAGTAAATGTTGCAGCGATACCTGTGTGTCCCCCCCGCCACAACTCCTGTACACAGCCCTCACCATTGATGAGGTATGGGTGATTGCAGCACTTGCGCAGCTCCATCATGGTATTGATGAGGTTGGGCATATTGTGCTGGTTGGCACCCTTAGAGAGGAAGGAGAAATTTTTCTCCAGGATAGCCCGGTAGTATTTCTTCTGGATATTGGTCAGCTCCACCTCAATGATGGTCTCCTGCTTGGGTGCCAGATTCTTCTCTACATCATCCTTCAGCCGTCGCAGCATCATGGGCTTCAGGATGGACTGCAGCTTCTTAACCTGCAGAGCAAGCACAGACACTCACTGCCCTCCCTGCACGGAAGCACATGGGCCAGCAGAGGGGTATGCTAGACTGGAGCCTCCCCATGCTGCAAACCCACTACAGGTGACTAGAGCAGCTGCTCAGCAGACAGCCAGGACAACTTCAGGGCCTGAGATCCTTGGGGCAGGTATAACCAGTCCCAGGTTATGAACTCCACATGCCTCTGCTGCCAGCAGCCTTACGTGTCTGATGCAGGAGGAGAGCTGAGAGTTTGGATGGTATCTGAGATGGTGGTTGCTTCATGTGGCTGTGCCTGCTCCCACAGAACGACAATCTTTGTACAATTTCCACATTCAAAAGGCAGTGGGACAGCCCGGGCAACTAAGCAGCTTCCCATGACCCACACTCAAGGAGAGCTTTGGAGGAAGGCTCTCCAGGGGAACCTGACAAGGGTGATTGACACATGGACTTACCGAGCTCCCCATTCCCCTTCCACTCTTGCTGGTCTCAGGGACAGACCAGGTGGGAGAGACAGGTAAACTGTTCTACCCAGGCATGCAAGGGCAGCAGGGAGTCAGTTGGGAGCAGACCACTGCCTTGGTAGGGGGAGGTCTCCTCTCCCCAGAGCAGCACTGGGGCTCTGTCACAACTTTGCTTCTCCTGGTATGAGGAGTCCTATCCACTTCCAAGAAGCACGTGTCTGAAAGCATGACTGGTTTGGTCACCAGGTGTCCCCGTGGCCTGTGCTAAGTCACTGGTATCATTCCTCCAGGTACCTGCTCCTCTGTCTTCAGGTCTCCAAACTCTTCCAGGAAGGCTGTCTCTGAGGGGAACTGCTGTGGCTCCAGAAAATTTAGGAGGCTGAAGAGCTCCTCTACTGAGTTCTGCAGAGGGGTCCCTGTTAGCAGCACCTTGTGCTCCTGGGAACACACAGAAAACAGGTTGAGGGCTCAACCCCATTAGCTGGGGTTGAAGGTGTCCCAAGAACATAATGCTTCATGTCTTCCAGCCTAAGAAGCACTCTTAGGTGGCCTGGAACCACATACACACCGAGAGGCTTCCCCAGCCGTGGTGACAACCCTGACGGACCCACTGCCACACAACACTGTCTTGTGGCTCCCAGAACGCTCCCATGCACATGTTCCAGTCCAGCTCTGTGCAACGACAGCCAAACTCACGACCTCACACTGCTCCCAGGCTTCAGCCCTGCCCTGGCACAAGAGCGTCGCGCAGGGCTGTGCTGGCACTGGACAGGGATGCTGACAGAGCCCAAGCTTCTGTGCAGCTGGGGGCAGGATGTTTGTCTTCAGTGCTCAGACAGAGCAAGAGGGAACCACACAGAGCCATGGGACACCGAGGGGCAGCAGTGGCCTGCTGCTAGGGACAGTCTCAGCAGAGTGCTCCAAAATTAGCAGGGGCAGGTATGACTGCGCACTGGGAACAAAGGGGAGCTTTTCTTAGAGGTTCACCATGTAGGTGTACATGTGCAGTAAAAGGAGATGAGGTCCAAACAAACCCCAAGACCTGGGGGTGTGAGGATCAGATGATCCCTCAAAGAGAATGCCTGACAACATGGGCTTGGGCTTTAGGCACCACCAGGTGCACCAGCTCCTCTATCCCAGCACTGTCAGAGCCTTGGGCTCACTACTCAGGCTAATCCTCCTGCCCAGTCTAGTGCAGGAAACGTCCTCATGAGTGGCCTGGTAGGAAGGAAGGGCAATTGTAAGATGGGAGACTCCCACAGGACTTGTACAAAGGAAGGTGATGGCTTAGAAGGGAGACCGGTAGCTTGGACCCAAGCTTACAACGCAGCAGGGCCCTACACAAGACACAAAGTCAGGGAAACAACAGGGTCTTTTGGAACTTGTGGGAGTAACAAGACAAATTATTTTCAGAGGCCTGGCCCAGCTACAAGAGAGTGTGACGAAGGCTGAGTACAGCTGGAAGATCCAAAAGGCTTGTTAGCCATTGGTCCAGCTAACAGCAACGCTACTTTTCCCAGGGCTGGAAAAGAGCTGGACATCAAATAATTTCTCAGAGCAGCTCACTGATCCCTTTGTTACCCACCCCTGGCATGGAGTAACATGTTTGCACAGCAGTAAGAAACCAGCTCGAACACCACAGCCCTGCCCAGTGTAGAGCATGAGGCACACCATGGCCAGGGGTATTGTGCAGGGCTGGCCAGCAACTGTCCCCATGTGCTGCAGCAGCTTACACTGTGCTGCAAGGATGGGCAGGGCTCTGGCAGGGAGCACCCCCAGGTGGGAAGGCACAGGGGGACCTTTGTACAAGTGTAATATTCCACTTTGGCAAAAAGAAGTTTGTGAGAGCTGCAGGGCACCAGTGCCACATCCATCAAGGGGCCCCCTGGATGGTTTTCTTCCAGCCTGGCACAGGGCCTAAGGTGCTGACAGTGGCATCTGATTGCTCAGCCTGACCTTCTCCAGCCCACCCTGCACCCAGGTGAACCCAGGCAGGAAATGCTCACCAGGGCCATGAGCTTCAGCCCCTCCAGGAGTTTGCAGTTCCTGTTCTTCAGGCGATGTGCCTCATCAATAACCACACAGCGCCACTGGATCTTCTTCAGCTCCGGGCAGTCAGCAAGGATCATCTCAAAGGTGGTGATAACCACCTGGAACTTGAAGATCCCAGGGAGAGGGTTACCCTAGGGAAACAAAAACCAGAGTTTGAGTCCTGCAGGATGGCAGCACACTATCAGACCTCCTGTCTGACAGTATGAGTGGGAGCATCTGACTCTGAGCTGGAATTTCCCCAGAAAAACCTCTGTCAAGCATTGGGCAGGTTTCCGTAAGCCTCCTTGATGGCCACAGGCTGTGTTATCTCCAAACCAGACAGTACCCCAGGGCAGGCACATAAGCCTGGATAGTAACCAGGGCTATGCTGCATCCTACCCGTTCTGCATGAGCTGTGCCTGTTCACTCACACACAGTGCAACCTGAGCCCATGCCAGCAAGTGGGGCTGCAAAGATCACCTTTCCTTCTCCAAATGAACAAGCTGCTCCACAAGCAGCTCAGTGCTTTCCAAGTAAAGGAAGCCAGGGCTGGGGGATGCATGCTAGGAAGGCTGTATGCATCAGTCAGTCACCTGTGTGTCCCTGTACACCATCTCGTACTGCTGGATCATCTGCCGGCTGATCTGGCTGCCGTGGTACACGATGGCGTTCATCTCCGTCCAGGTGCGGAACTCCCTCTCCCAGTTTGTGATGGTGGAGAGAGGTGCGATGATGAGGAAGGGGCCATGGATGCCCATCAGGAATATCTCTGAGAGGAAAGTGATTGACTGGATTGTCTTCCCCAACCCCATCTCATCAGCCAGGATGCAGTTCTTCCTGCAGAGATGGACAGGGTCAGGTCAGCGTGGCTCTTGGGGGCAGAAACCACTCTGTCACCAGCTCTTGGATGGGCTGTCAGGCCCACCACCTCTGCCCACACTTCTCTGACCCTGCAGCATGGAGCGTGGGGGGACTTTGGTATAGTGGCCCAAATATGTCTGGGTAAGCCAGCTAACTTCTTGTAACATCATGGATTCAAAATCAGCATGAAAGATGCTGTTTTTCAGGTACACATGAGCCAGGGAAAGATGCATCTGATGGCCTGCTGCAGCCGAGAACATGTATATTCCCACCTGCCTGCCACACAGTGAGTCACCAACAGCCTGGCCAATACCAAAAAATCAGGTGTATCTTAGAACCACAGCTAAACCCTATTAGCTTCAAGACTCATCAGCATGTACCAGGGAGAAACATTCCTAAAGATTCAGTTGCCAAGCTAAAGCAAATACACTGTTTCTGGCAGCTGCCTGCCAGCTCCAGCACTTGAAGGACTCAGTGGCTGCTCTGTCAGGCCCCTGTTTGTCCGCTCTGTTCCCCAGCTTCGCTGTTCCCATGACAGCACACACAGGGCTTGCTGCCAGTAGGGCTGCTCATGGCAGCACTAGGATTCCTGTCCCTCCTCACCTGTTATACCAGTTAAAGAGCAGCCAGTTCATCCCCTCCAGCTGATACTCCCGCAGCTGGTTGCTGTTCTTGTACTCCCGGGACTTCTCCAGCTTCTGCCAGGACTCGGACGCTGGGCGCTCCTAGGAGGTGACAGCAGGAGCAAGGTCCATGGGAGATGCTAATGCCCAGTGAGGCCAAATCCCACTGCTGGGGCTGCACATCAGGGACAACATTTCAAAGCAGTCACTGACAGCTGAGTCATAGCAAGGGCTTGGCCTCTGGAACCCAGCCTCCGACCTCCACAGGGGAGGATACAGGGCTTGCACTGCAGCGCCAGGGACAAAGTCAACACTGCTGGACTGTGGCAAGACACAGGCAGTCCCTGCGCCCAGGGCAGAGAGCTGCCAGCCGGGTACGTTACCTCAGGGTACGTTACCATGTGCTTGATTTCTGGAGGGATTTGGAGGGCTTCAAACTCTTTAATCTTCCCTGGGTCAACATCCTCCTCCAGCTCCCAGGTGCTCTCCTCATAGGGCAGTGAGCACCACTTCACCAAGTAGTGAGTCACCTCCTGCAGCACAAACAGGCTCAGAGACAGGGAGGGTCAGCAGCCCTCCACCCACCCTGTGCCAAGGGCCCTTGGAGACAGGGAAACCTGTGCAAGGGAAAGCTGGGAAGGCTCAGGGTGCTCAGAGATGACCCACAATGTACACCGTGGAGCTGGGCCTCCTGCCAAGTCTCCCTCCTTCCCTCCATGGGGCAAGCAAGAGATGCAGCCTCTCACCTCCCCAGTGTCAGGGTCCTTTGTGTGAGCCACCTCCAGAATTCGATCTACCTCCACGTAGTCAGGGTTGAACAAATCCTCATCAGGCTGTGATGGCAAACAGTAAAACAGGAGGTAAGTTCAAGGTGATTCCAGGGTTAAACAGATGGGCACAAATAAACAGCTGCGGAGCATCTGTCCCCAGGATGTTGCTGTGTGCAACACACCAAGTGCCCTGGACACAGGTACAGATATCTCTCTCTGGGCAGGGAGGATGCAGGAACCTGGCAGAAGGCAAAGCTCTTTCTTTAGAGCAGTCACGTGCTCCGTGCTGCCCTTGCTGGGAGGCAGGAATGTCGTCTCCAGCCTATCTGGCCCGAAGGTACAAGTCCTAAGCTGGCTACTCCAGCTGATGTGCAGCATCCAGAGCTGTGACTGCCACAGTGCACAGCACCCAGTGAACCCCAAGGCTGCAAGGGGTGACACCTTTGTCTCTGTCTCTGCCTCCCTCTTGCCCCACCTGGCATAGTCCTTGGAGAAACACGGCCTAGGGCTTGGGAAGGAGAAAAATCAGGCTTCTACACTCACAACTCCCCAAACCCCACTTAGTTACAGGAAAAGAGCATGTGCTCCTTGCTGAACTGTTGGTGGTACAGAGTGTTCCAACACATGAGTTTTTTTTGCACCCTGAGAAAGACCCAAAACAGACTCGTGAGTGAGAAATTTGACACACACCCCCAGCTTTCCAGCTACAAAGAAGAAATTTTCATAGCCTACTGGCCTGATTTACACTTGTAAGGGGCAGTTTGAGGAGATCCAACAACTATCTCTGGAGCAGCAAGATAAATTATAGAACACCTCTCATACTAAGCAAGATTAATCTGCTTATAGAGCAGAGCAGCCAGGAGCTGCCCTAAGCTCTGATATTTATAGCTCTCTCTCCCCCACGGCATCTCTGCTCCACCACAGAAGCACCTCCAGCCCTATATGCTGCCCTCCCTCCCACAAAGCAACTCATCCAGAGCTGGCATTGCCCGGCAAGCAACACTTGTCACCCTGCTCATAATTCCACCAGTGACACTAGAGGTGTCCAGGGCACAGTCATGGACCCTCAGCTCCAGCCCTGTGCCTTTCGCCCTGGAGACAGACTGGTCTAGGCAGCAAGGTGTCAGGGGCACCTGTCCTGCTCAGCCATGGCACTGGGCTCAGAGTCAGGCACCACTGCTCACTGTGCTCCACTCTCACCTCTGTAAAAATGTGTTTCATCTGAGCCTGCTTGTTCCGGAAGCGCTTTATCTTCTGTGAGATCCTGGGGTCCTTCTCCAGCTCCTCCAGCGTTGCCCATTTACAATGAAGGTAGGAGCTGCAGCGGGGAAAAAAATCAACAACATGTGACCAAGAGGCCTTTGGTCCCAAACCATCCACCACACAGAGCAGCATGGATCTCCCAGTGATCCAGAGAACGCCCAGCCCATGCCTATGCCTACGCCTATGCCAATGCCAACCCAAACTGGGGAAAGCCATGCCTCAGGACCAGGCCAAGACCAAGCCCTGAAGCTGCAGCAGCTTCCCTGCTTCCCACCACAGCTGGCTCAGGAGGACAAGCTTTAATATTTTCCAATATTTTATTTTATTTTTTTTTATTGCAGATTCTGTACTGCATTAGTATATAACTCTGAACTTCACAGAAATTGTTAGCAAGTTCTCTTTACAGTTTAGTTAGACAAAACAATCCTTTTCCAGCCTGAGAACTAATGACACCATTGTAGCTTCAGGCCCAAAAAGTGCAAACAGCAAATTGAGGAGAGCAATCTGGGAGGATGGGACTTCATAATCTGAAGCTGTAATTGGACAATTAACCCAAATATATAAATGGACCAAAACTTATAAAAGTGTGAAAACTCATGACCCGTCGTCCATCTTGTAGCCTCAGGCAGGCTCTTGTACTGCTCAAGGTGTATCCTTCGACGGCCTTGCAATAAATCCCTACTTTATTCCTTTAACACTGTCCACCCTCTGTTCTAGGTAGCCTCTCAAGGCATCAACAGGGGCAGGAAAACAGGGATGCTGGGGTTGCAGCTAGGGATGGGATGGAGGTAGAAGTGCACAGTCCTTACACCTGCATGCACAGGGCCCACAGAAAAAAGCACAAGTACAACACTGCACGTACAAGTTCCTGTATTTGACGTAGAACTCCTCTGTCTCAAATGCTAGGCCTCCAGGATGAGCCTGAAAGCAAGAGAAGCAGAGTCAGTGATAGTCAGAGCCTGTGCAGAAGCTGGGGGGGCATGTTCAGCCATCCCCTGCCTGGCCACCGGCTCCAGGGACCGAGCCCCAGGGATGGTGAGGACAGCCAGGCACTCATTGTGCTGCTGCTCCAGAGACACAGTAGCCCTGGGGAACATGACGTGAGAGCACCCTTGAGCACGGGGGACTACAACACCTTCTGGGCACCAGCCCAGGCCTGACTCCTCTCCAGAGCTTTCTGGTGTCCAGGATAGGAGAGGCACCACATTTATCCACAGCTCAGAAAGGTGCCAGTCTGGGCATACCCCAGCACCCCACCACAGAAGCAAGAGCACCAACTGCTGCTACGGCTCATGGCCCTGCTGTACAGGGCAGCCAGGTCCCATCCGTCTTCTGCTCAGGGACTTCTAGCCCCACTGACATCTTTGCCACTCACCTCCTTCTGCACCATCCTGGAGGCAAGGATCTTCTCAATGATATTGGCATCATCCTCAGGAGGCTCCTGGGGACAGGAAAAGAGAGCTCTGTTTTTCTGGCTCATCACACTCCCCTGGCACTCTCCCAGCACAGAATGGCTGCTTGCTACTCTCCCAGTCCCCCAGCCAGGCAGACAGAGTTGGCACTGGGAGCTGGGAGAGCTGTGCTTGGGCAGCCTCTGCTGGGTGTGAGGGTGTAGGTGCTGCCAGCCCAGCTACAGTCACCCTCTGCCTGTCCTCTTCAGGTCAGCCAGGCCACAGCAGTGTCAGGCTTGCTGTGTGGGTCCTTCCAGCTACACCAGGGCAGCCAGAGAGAGTGGAAAGACTCCCAGAAAAGAGGAGGGAGCTTGGGCACTTCTGCCCATGGACTCAAGGAAGGAATTATGCCAAAATTATGCACATTCCTGCTCCAAGGCACTCTCCATGCCACATTCTGGTCATGCCTTGGCAGTTATACATCCCCATAGTGTTGTATGGTGGCAAGGGCCTCAGGAGTGTAGGCAGCATGTCTGTCAGGCCCTGCACATGTCACCCACACGCTGTCATCTGCCCATGGCCACAGGACATAGGCAACAGCATCTCACCCCACCACTCTCCATGCAGCTCTTCCTGGCAGGCTTGAAGTGCTGCCTCCTTCCCTCTGCAGGCTTCTACCCACAGATACCCTCTGCTGGCACCCAGGGGCTCCAGCACAGCTCCTCTCACTGAGCACAGACTTTGCTGCAGGTGGCCCTAATGCTGTCCTGCTGCCAGCTCTGGGGAGGTGGAGGCTTTCCTGGCTGCAGCTGTGCCAGGATCAGCCCCACCAAAGAGAGCCAGGCTTGTGCCTGTCTGTGCTACAGAGGAGACCCACAGAGGAAGATGCAGGGGAGATGACGGACACCAAAAACATGGAGCCTGCTTGAGCATTAGAAATATCAGTTCTGCTTTGGCTAGAAGATAGTACAGCAGAAGGAGGAGCAAAGTGCAGAGCAGAAAGCAGAAAGACTCCGTTCATTCCCTTCTGACAGATGCAGAGTATGGGCCAAGGCAAAGCAGCCCTAAGGTGTCATTTTGCAGACTAGAAAGTCTCTCAAAGAATGGCATGGGGCAGGCTAGGGAAGGACAGACAGACAGGGCATCCCACACCACTCATCTGAAAGTGTCTGGGAAAGCCAAGACCATGCCCAGGGCCACAGCAACCCTTCCATCCCCACCCAGAGGTGATTGCTGCCTCGGCACTGTCCTTGAGTGCAGGGCAGGATGTTGAACCCAGCACCACAATACAATGAGCAGGGAACAGCAGGTCTGCCTGGGCTCCTTGGCTGCCATCTTGAGGCCCAGAGCAGGATCTCTGCCATATTTGGGGAATTCTGCCCTAAACTGGGTTAAGACAGCTGAAGGGAGCATGCAGAAGTGCTCCAGTCTGCCACAGTCACGGTGCAGTGTCTGCTTCCCTATGCCCAGGTATCTACCCTGGCACTACTGGGCCCTTCTTGACGCTCCCACAGAGGGTTTGTGTGAACATGGCCATCACAGCAGCCCAGTGTCCTGGCGCTGGGAGCTCCCACGCTGATCCACAGCCCTTACACAGGCTTCCAGTGGTCTGTGGCTCACTGCTGGCTGTCTGAAGGCTGCTGGAGGAGCCCTGCACTGCCCAAAGAGCTGTTTAAGGACCGTGGCCAGGATGCAGGGGGAAAGCTGCAAGTCCAGGCCATGGAGAGAGCAGCCCTGAGGTCACAGCACTCACACTCTGCCCTGCCTGTCAGTTCAGATCCTGGGAGCAGCCACGGCAGGCTCAGCTGGGCAGGCTGGCCAGGCCTCAGAGCAACCACCCAGCCTGGCTGCTCTGAACAGCAGCCTCAATGACCCATCCGGAGCAAGACAAACTGAGGTGGAAGTTTAGGACTGAGAGGAGAACAGGTGGGAGCATGGACACATGTCAAAGGCAGCTCACACCTGCTGCTTTGAAAACGTCACTTGGAGTGATGACTGCCAGGAGCCCAGCCGGGACACAGCTTCAGGCAGAGCTGAACAGCACTGGAGCATGTCCTGTGGGTGTGTGGCAGCCCCAGGCAAGGCATGGATCATCAGGTCAGGGCTTACTAACAGAGCGAATACCCACCAAAACCTTGGGAAGAGGGGACTAGAGAGGGTAACAAACACCATGAAAACAACCAGTAACCATTATTAATATCTTGCTTTGTCAGTGACCAGAGAGATGGAAAGAGTTGCAGGATCCAACATATAGTCACAGACAGGCAGGAAGGAGCAGCCAGCACTGAACCAGTGGGCAGAGGCAGAAGGACAGCAAGGCCCAAACTGCAGTGGCACTGGGTGGTCCCTGCCATGCTGCCCAGATCCCTGCCATGCTGCCCAGCAGATCAGCTCAGCTGGCAAAGGTCAGGCTGGCATCACCAGGCTCTGAAGCACTGATGGAGAGTAGCAACGCGGGCAGAAAATGATGATATGGCACCTACAAAACCCTCAGCCGGCAGGAATAAAATAATAGAGTAATCATGGACAGGAGCTACACAGACCAAAGCCAAAGGTGGGCACGGGCAGTGGGTAGAACATGTCCAGCTGCGTGACATTCCAGAGACTTTAGTCTCCAAGCAGGAGCGGGGGACAGTTGAACCAGCATGCCTCTTGTCCATCTCACAGCTCCTGAAAAGCCAGCCTGAACACTCCCAGACAGGCATTCTCTCACCCCATCCTTAAGCTGGGACCCACCACTTCATCAAGCCTCAGCACTGACATTTCGGAATAGCCTGCATGAGGCAGATCCCCCACACCCCCAGTCCCACACCCAGCACTACCTCTGCCTGCCATGCCAGAGTAGAGGCGGAGAGCGCAGAGGTTCGTCCAGCTCCCAGCACAGCAATTGTCTCGCCATCATCATCTACAACCTTGAAATCCAGGTCCTCGTTGTACTTCCTCCTCTTCACCTGCCGTCCTGAGCGTCGTTTCTGTATACGGGATGAAAAAAGGCAGTCCTGGGAGGCACGGACAGACCAAGTACCGCCTCCTTGCTTGAGTGGCAGAGAGAAAGCCCCAGGGCTGCCAGAATTCCTTCCAGGCCCCAGCTGGATGGGGGTGGCAGGAAGAACAGGCACTCCTTGCGGTGCTGAGATCTCCACCCTGACCCACAGAGCCCCACCAGTCCCCAGGACGTGAGGCAGAGGAGCCCTGTAGAATGCAGGGCATGCAGCCCCCCCAGGCTGCAGGGCCAATGTGTCCCCCTGTGCTGTGCCAGGAAAGGGAGCTGCCCAGAGCTGTGCTGGAGAGGGACACCCAAGGCTGATACCACAGGGCCCAGGGCAGCAGTGTGCATGCAGCCCTGGGCCAACAGCTGACATCAGGCTGACAGAAGCTGACCAGAGTGCAGAGCATGCTCTCTGACTCCTGTGCCCAGAGGCCCGCGTTGTGATCCCACTGAGAGGCAGCCAAGATTTCACCCACCAGCAGCCCGCTGAGGGCTTTGGACATACCTGGCTGTCAGCTGACTCTGCAGACTCCTCTGGGCTCTGTACAGATGGGCTCAGGAGATCCTGATCCAAATCCAAACTGTTCACTGGTATCTCATTTTTCCTCTTCCCTTTCTTCTTCTTCTCCACAGGGGTGTCTTTGCTGCCGAGGCAGACTGACAGTTAGATCATGTCCTGGGGATCCCAGGAGAGAGGCAGCAAGCACCACACAGAGCACTGCTGCCACTGGATCACCGAGAGGCAGCTCAAGGCTCCTGGGGCTGCCCCCAGCACTGGGGATTCCCAGGCGCTGATGCTCACGAAGCACACCAAGTGTTTCTCCATCCAGCTCCAGAACACTGGGATGAAAGGGTCCACCTGCCCTGCCTGGTGTGGAGGCTGGGTGCTCTCACCAGCCAAGGGAACAACCCCACAGGGGATGTAGGAGCTGGGGCTCAGCTCACAGGGTCTAGCACAGGCACAAAGAGGATCTCTCCACCACCAGACTCAGTACACCAAGGTGCCTGCTCCGATCACAGTGCTCCCAAACACATCCTGTGCTAACCAAAGTCAGAAATAAAGTTCAGCAGCTTCAGAGGCAACCCATGTCCTGGCACCCCGGAAACAAACCTTCAAGTCCAGTCTTAGGAGCACTGGCCACACTGCTGGCCACCTCCTGCCTGTGCCACAGAGCCCTGCCAGACCCCAGTAAATCTTTACAGCAAGCCCAAGCTGCTCCAGTTCACGGTTTGTACTCCTGAGTCACAGCACTGAGCCCCTCCCGAGGCAGCTGAGCAGACTGGCGTGAGCCTCCAGCTGGAGGGAGTTAAGCCCAGTCATCACCACGAGCACAGGAGGATGCAGATCCAACTCCCAGAGATGCAATGGCCCATGACAGCAGTCACTGCCCACTCCAAGGGCCCGCTGGGAAGCTCTGTCCCAGCAGGCAACAACTGTTCTCCATGCTCAGGTCACAGAGGGGATTTGGGCTCTGCGCCCATGAATCTCACCACCTTCCTGAAAAACACGGAAAGACAAGCCCAGTCCCACGGCATGTTCTCAGGGTAAGGGCCACCTGCACCCCTGCCTGCACAAGGAAACAAGACCAGGGAGCACCACGGTAAAAAAACAACTGCTCCAAACAACTGCATGCCAGTCTGTCCTTTCCCTCTGCAAGGAACACTGTTAAGGCAATGGGTCCAAAGAGCTGGTGCTTGTCCCAGGGCTGAGCAATGCCTCCTTTCTCACTTCCAGCCCCACCATTCGTCCCCTCCACATCCCAGATCTGCACAGTGGCAGAGGAACCATTAGTTTCAAAGCAATGTCAAGATTTTAGCTCCATTTAATAACAAAAATCTCTGCTTGCGTGTAACTAGCAAAAAATAAAGGTAAAAATATGTTGTTCAGGCCAAAATTGCCCTGGCCATGCATATATGCCTAAATTAGAGACCCTGAAAATGCTCTGTGAGCAGTGCTTCCAGCAAGCAGTAACTCCCAAGATATTGATTTGTAAGTCACAATTAACAACTGCTTCATTCATGAGTCAGTCATTGACTGTGATTAGAAATAATTTAGAAGAAATTATGCCACCATTATCAGCCACTTAGAGGACTCACAGCAAGCATTCCATCTGCACAGAGTACAAACTAACCAAAGCCTGCTGCTCACCTCTCCCCTCCCTGTGCTGTCAGGGCCCCCCAGGCACCTCCCCAGCTCCACATGGCCAAGGGGCACAGGGGGATACACAACCCTGCTCTCTGCAGAGCTTCCACCCTGACACCCACTGCCACCCCTCACACAGCAGGGTTTGCTGGTGGCTGAGCCCAAAGCAAGTCTGAAAAATGGCTCAAAGAGGGGCTACAGAGGTAGGGAAGTTGTAAGGAGGACCCAGGGGCTGGACTTTCCAAGCAGCAGAGCTGGAACTAGGTCCTCCTGGAAGGTGTGCAGATGATTGGGAGGAAGCACCACAGACTCAGGCTATACTGGGATAGAGCACAAGGAATGCACAGAGCTTTGTGAAACTCCCAGACTCGCACACACTGTTTCTTCTGGTTGCATGATGTGTTACAGAGTTATATATATTACACTGTGTGGTTTTCATGAAGTGGCCTCTCCACTGGTACCCAGCACAGCAAGGCTCTGCTGGTACCCAGCACAGCAAGTTGGCTGCCTTTCAGCCCCCTGTGGTATGCTCAGAAACTGCTGTGCTGAAGTAGGAGAGCCAGGGTTTCCAAATCTGCAGCTGTGGTTACCCTGCCATGAGCCTCATCTCTGACAGGGTGATGTGTCCACCAGCTACTCACAACAGGTTGCACAGTCATGGGTTGCCCTGTATGTGATGGTCAGCACCCTGCAAAGCCACTGCTGGCAGCCAAAGGACCTACAAGAGCCATGAATGCCTTCGCAAACCTCCATGGCTTGCTCTTCCCCTGGGTTCCCCTGCTTTGGCCTGGTCCCACAGGTCCTGCTGCAGAGGCAGATCTCTGTGAACTGCCTGCATGGCAGGTCCTTACTGGTGGAGCAGAAGTGTCATTAGGAAAACAGGATAGCTGCATCCCTCATCCCAGGACCCTTCTTGGGGGGCAGTGCTGAATTCACATGGGCTTCATCCTTCCCTGCCTTGCCTGCAGTCCCTCTCCTTCCCTCTCCACCTCTATCCCTCTGTTGCAGCCTTCCTTGGGGCCTGGAGGAGCCCCTCCCTCATCCTCCCAGCACTGTCCGCTTGATCCACCCATCCCCATCTGCTCTGGCTCACCAGCTCATGAAGAATATCCGCAGAGCACCAGCCTGGGCTCAAGGAAGAACACAAGTGACAGCACTGCATGGCTCAGGGATCTGCTGGGGACATGGCACCCAGCTCTCCTGCTGAGCAACCCACACCTCCTCTTGTCCACAACCAACCCATATCAATGGCACGAAAGGCCACCCCAAAGGCAGCTCCACAGCCACGGCCTCTCCAGGATCTGGCTGTCAGTGAGCTCAGAAGAGGAGGGCTGTGGAAGACCAAACTAAATCGGTGCTCTGCTGTGGCTTCAGTGCTCTTGAGACCTGCTCTGCTCCCTGCACACACTCTTCATTAAAAAGACACCAGAGCTTCTGGCCAACCAGCCTGTTAATTAAAAGGCTGAGGAATTACCAGAGGCATTGGCCTCTGTGTGCCTGTGCAGTACAAGGGAGTCCTCAGGCCTTCCCCCACTGCTGGCTTTGATTGGCAGCACAGCTCCACAGCTGCCAGAAAGGAAAAGTCTTCCAGCTGAGGGAGAGGGGACGGGGTCTGCTCCACCATCCTCTCAAACCCGAGCCAAGGGGAGGTAGGCTGCTGGCCCTGGGTGTGCACAGACCCTCATTCGCACACAGTCCAGGGCCAGGTTTTTCTCATTCACATACCCTCTGCCCAGGCCTCAAATCATATATGACAGGCCCTTTGCCACACAGCACCTCACCGTCCTGGTGGGACATCTCCCTAAAGTCCCTTTTGCCCTAGGATGCTTGGCACAAAGGCCAGACCAGGGAGAGGCCAAGACTCTCCGGTCCTCTTATGGATCTCAAGACTCACGGGGCCATAACCCCAAAAAAGCACCTGCCTGTCCCATCTCTGCACGGCCAGAGAGCTTATCCTGGCATCCCAACCAGCACATTCAGCCTTCAGACCAGTGCCCTGCACAGCCAGTGCTGCTCTCTCCCAGATGCAGCTCATGCAAGCCCACAGCCCTTTCCACAGCAGGCCCAGGGAAAGAGCCACACGACCACCCACCTGCTCTTCTTGGATCTTGATCTGGAGGCTGGCTCAGAGCCACTCTTCTTGTCTTTAGGCTCCTTCGGGGCTTTGGGTTCCCGAGGTTTCCGGGGCTTCTTAGCCACCTCCCTCTGCTTGGGCTCCTTCGGCTTCTTAGACTCCTTCACCTTTTTAGGTTCTTTTGGTTCTTTAGGCTCTCTCCTCCTCTTTGGTTTCACCTCCACAGCTGCTTTATCTCCCCCGTCCTGCTCTGCCAGATCCTTTTTCTTCCGTTTCTTCTTCACCCCCGTGCCCCCGCTGTCCTGCATCCCGTTCTGGGTGCTTGTCCGCTTCTGGGTAGCCCCATTGGGCTCCTCCTTCGGGCACTGGCACTGACCACCTGTGTTTGTGGCTGTCACTGTCACCTGGTCGGGCACCTCGTCCTGCTCTTCGCTGCTGGCAAAGGCGTCCTGCGTCTTGCACTCCCAGGCAGACGACATTGGGGAGAGGCTCAGTGCTTTTAAGCTTGGCGGCTGCGGAGAGAACACAGAGCGACAGGTGAAGCCAATGCCACAGCTGCACAGAAGGTGGCCCAGAGGAACTGCAGCCCCACGAGGCTCCAACCACCCAGTGCAGCATGGCAGCATCCCTCAGCATTCGGGGACTATGGCTAACAGTCACCATGAGCAGACGCAGCTCAGCAGGAGGACGCCCCCCCCCGTCTCTGCCCAACAGAGGCTGACAGACAGAGGCCTTCTGGCTCCCCCCTAGCCCATGCAGGTCCCAGCAGAGGTGGCTGGCCCCAGTGCGTGCCTCAAACATTGTTCTGCCTTTGATCAAACACTCCAGACTCCACTTGGCTAAGGCAAGAGCAACCTGTGCATCCACAGCACTTCCTGCCTGTTGCCCCGAGCCAGAGATTGTCGCAGTGGGCCGAGGAGGGGGAATTAGGGATGCCTAGCAGCCTACAGAAACAAAAATAGGTCCCAGATCTATCTGGGGCAGAGCTTGAGGCAGAAGAGAAGGGTTAGACCAGCACAGGAGCTGCTGTGTGCTGGGGCTCCCTCCAAGCCAGGAGGGAAGAGCTGCTCTTCCTCCTTCAGCACTTCCTTCATTTCCTGTGAACTTTCCAGCACTGAACGCTGAAAGGAATTGAGCTGCCTCCTGGGCATGCTTGGCCTCAGCAGGCATGACCAGACAACAGCACTCAAGGGCCCCACTCTCCTCAAGCAGCAGTAGGAGTGCCTGTTGTGAGGGCCCAGGCTCAATGTGCAGCAGCCTTCGCTCCAGGAGAGCAGCCCAGGCTGGCAGGGCTGGCAGGGGACAGCCCAAGGAAGGGAGCTGTGGGTGACAATTCTCAGTGGGAACCAGAAACATCCCCTGCAGCAGCTGCCAGAGCAAGAGAGAGCGAGGGATGCAAAAGGAGCAGGCAGAAGCGCACAGATGGGGAGAAGAACATGTCAGGTTCCATTTCAGCTGCTTTACCGGTCAGTTCCTATCCCCAGTGCCCCAGCTCCACTAACACACGGCTCAGCCATGAGCAGAGGGAAACAGTGGCCTTTGCTGGGCTTGCTCATCACTAGGAGGCTGGCAGGGCAGCACCAGACCAAGCCCAGCGGCATGACTGGGGCTGGAGAGCTGGTCCTGCAACTGGGGGCTGGTGGCTGTGCCATGAGACAAGACACGGGCCCTTCCCACCAGCCTGGAGGTGTCAGCTCCTCCTAGGGAACCTGTGGGGCAGCTGCTGAGTGGCCCAGGTAGTGCTGGGCAGCATCTCCTGTGCCTGTGGGGAAGGGGCAGTGTTAGCCCTGCCACCTCACATGCACAGCTGCCCCAGGCCAGCGGTACTGCCTCCTTCACAAGCCCCTTCCCTGGTGCTGAGATGGAGGTGCCAGTGCCTCTGGCAGCAGTGCCCTGGCTCTGCAGAACCTCGGCACCATCCAGCTCCTCAAGACACCTCAGAGCTGTGGGAGAGAATGCAAATCTTTACACCTTACGGGATGAGGTCTGGAGCCCATCCAGGGTTGTCTAGGCACAGGGTGCTCTGTAACACTTGGACTTCTGATTTGGATTACATGGAAGCATTAAATGAAACAGACTGCAAGTGGAAAGGCCCCTGATGCTCCTGGAGCCACCCATGAGTGGAGCTGGAGGCTTGGCTGGCATCGGTCAAGCAGGCTGCACCAGCATTCCTCCCCACGTGCAGCACCTCCAGACTGATGCACCAGCAGCCTGGGATGGGGGAGCAGCCATCCCGCCACATGGACCAGCCACCACAGGGCACTTAAGGAATTAAGGGGAACCTATTCAGGACCAGAAGAAAATCAGCACTATTGATGCTGCTTCTGAGACCACTGGCTGCCCAACAGAAGCAGTCTCAGCCTTTGCATTCCTCAGCTCTCACAAGATGGGCACCAGCCATAACAATCTAGAATCATAGAATGGCCTGGGTTGGAAGGGACCTTACAGATTATCTACTTCCAACACTCATACAACTTTCACTAGACCAGGTTGCTCAGAACCTCATCCAACCTTGACCTGAACACCCCCAGGGATGGGGAAGTCACAGCTTGTCTGGGCAACCCCTTCCAGTGCCTCACCACCCTAATAGCAAAGAATTTTCTCCTTACATCTAATATTATGTATATATCTATATTTGTGGATTTCCTCCTAATATCTAATCTAAACCTACTCTCTTTCAGTTTGAATCAATTTCTCCTTGTCCTATCATCATATGCTCTTTTAAAAAGTCCCTCTCCGTCTTTCTTGTAAGTCCCCTTTAGGTAGTACCCCTGATAAGGACAGTCGAACAGAACAGCATTTTACTCACTTGATAAGGGCAGTAGAACAGAACAGTATTTACTTTTATCAAGGACAGTAGAACACAACAGCACAGCCTTGTAGAAATAGATAAAGGATGTAACTCAGGCAAACAGAAGTCATGCAAATTGCAAGCAGGATGCCAGCTCAGCTCTGCAAGGCTGACAAAACAGAAGTTACACAAAACAACGATATTGTGCTTACTCAAAAGCAGGGGTCGAGAAACAGCCACCTAAAATGGACACCAGAAGTTGAAGATGGACCCCAAAGAACCATATAGGGACTTATAAGAGGTGTGACGATGTAAAATAAAGCCAAGGAAGTGGGGATAGCTAATGAATATGTAATCAGTGTGCATGATAAAATCCCTGTTCACCCAACACTCATCCCACCAGAATGCAGGAATGATTCCTCTGAGTGACCAGCATGCTGCAATAAAGAATGCCTGCTTCTAATACTCAAAACTGTGTTACAAAGTTTCTATCCACACAATTCTGGTATCACTCTTTTAGGTAAATCCCCCTTAGGAACTGGAAGGCTGCAATTATGTCACCCCTAAGCCTCCTATTTTCCGGGCTGAACAAACACAATTCTCTCAGCCTTTCCTCCTAAGAGAGGTGCTCCGTCCCCCTGATCAACCTGGTGGCCTCCTCTGGAGGTTCGTGTCTGTCTGGCACTGAGGACTGCAGAGCTGGATGCAGCACTGCAGGTGGGGCCTCACCTGAGGAGAGCAGAGGGGCAGAATGCCCTCCCTTGACCTGCTGCCCACACTTCTTTTGATGCAGCCCAGGACATGGTTGGTTTCTGGGTGCTGCACACACGTCCAGGCGTGTGCAGCCTCTCATCCACCAGCATCCCCCAAATCCTTCTCATTAGGGCTGCTCTCAATCTGTTCCTGCCCCAGTCTGGATCAGTGCTGGGACTGATACCCAATCTACACTTCCTTAAAGATCTGCCAGCTCTGTTCCCTAGTCCCAGAGGGCAGTCTCCCAGGGAATCCCACTATCTCCCTGAAGAGCTGGAAGTCTGTTTCCCTAACACTCAGTGTCAGCACCTTGGCCTGGGATCCCTGTGGGCATCAGGTGTCACAGCCTGCCGTGTCCCAGGAGCAGTGCTGGCCCCAGTCAGCAGTGACTGCCTCCATCTGGAGCAGTCAGAAGCCTCTGGTGCAGGCCCTGCCATGAATGGGCCATCAAATGCCAGCCTGTGGGACCCAGCTGCACAGCCAGGGCTCACACAGGGAGCACGTGGACAGAGAGGCAGAGAGACCAGGCTGCTTCCCACCAAGTGCTGCCAGCCCAGAAACCATACTCCCAAAACTGCTTGGTCTGTTTTAAGGGGAGAATGCTTCATGTTATGCTCCTGAAGCCCACAGCAAGCTCTGGCCATGCATGTAGGACTCTGCTGCCAAGTACAGTCTGCAGTGAGAGCCTGGCGCACTGCCACGAGCCAGGGAATGGGTTTTTCCTACTACCCCTTGATGAGGTTCAGTTTATCCTGGCTTCTTGTCAACAGGAAAAGCCTAAGAAAGCAGAGCCAGCGTGTGCTCCTGCCTGGCTCCAAAGCACCCTCGCTGCTTTGCCTGCAGCAGCCCGGCCGGTTCCTCATGGCAGGCAGGAGCTCACTGTCCCCGTGCAGCTGCTGCTGGAACATCGTCACTGCTGCTGTCCCTGTGCCACAAGGGAAATCACCTCTGCTTCCAAAGGGTGAGAGCCTGAAGGGCCTGTGTCACACTGATGGGGACACAGCACTCACTGCAGGGAACTCTGCTGCAGCAGCAACCTCAGCCTGAGTGGCCTGAGATACGGGTGTCCATGAGCCAGCAGGCTGGCCACTGCTCTGACTGCGCTACCAGTCACTGCATCTGCAGCCACGGCCGGCACCGACATACCACCCACACAGACCCCCTTCACAGGAGAGGAACACATGTAGCTGCAGGAGCCTGGCAAATCATAGCCCTGGGACATGCTGCTTCAGGGCAAGGCAGGCTGCTCTGGGCTGCTCCAGACCAGCCAGGAGCTGCTGTGGGCAATGCTCACCCTGAGCGGGCAGGAGTGGGGCAGGGCAGGCGTCTCAGTACGCCGTCTGCCCGGGCTGGTCCAGCGACAGGCTGCACCCACACCACGATGAACCCACCTGTAACCCTGGCTGCCAATGCACCTGGGGGCATTCATACAAACTCATAAGGTATTGGGGAAACCCACTAATTTTGGTTAAATCCTGCTGCCCTCCTAAGTGGTTTCTACTTCTCAAGCTGTGAGGGGGTCTCCTTGTCATATGCTCTGTACAATTCCGTTCTGTCATTCTCCCCCTGCAGAGCTCTCTTGACCCACCTAAGGCATAGGTGACAAGTCACCCTCTCCTTGTAGGTAGGCTGTGCCAGCTCTCAGGCCACCTGCCTTATCCTGCTCAGCACTTCTACCAACCCCACTGGCTATGGGGTGGCAGTAGGAAGCACATAAGCATCACAGGTACCACAGAGTAGTAGGAGGGCTTCTGCTCTGTTCCTTTTCCCTTTACAAACCACAGAATGCACCCTGGGACAACCTGTAGGCAGATGCCAAACTCTGCCAGGGCTTTAAAATCTCCTCCAGGAGCAGGGACAGCCGCCAGTGATGACACATGCATGGCTGGTTCTCCCATACTTTACCAGGAGCATCTTCAGACTTTCCTCAACTTTTCAGCCTCCCTCTCCATTTCAGCACCTCAGATGAGTGGCAGGAATCAGCCAGCACCTTTCTTCCCCTATTGTGCTGTGAAAGCAGCAACATCTTCCCTGTATTTGGCTTCCTTGCCTTTAACCAGTCACTAATTTACAGAAAGACCTTTCATCAGGACAATGCTTCACGTGTTTACAAGCATTCGGTGAGAAACTTCCTCAGCTGCTGGTGGGAGCCCATAAGCCTTGCACCAGCCCAGCCCAACTTCAGTCCTGTGAGCCAGATATCTTTAAAATCCCCAAGAGATTGCAAGGACTAACTCTGCTTTGCAAAAGTCATGTTCACTATTCACCAGTGTACTATTTTCAGAAACAAAGTGCTTAATTATTATAGTTCCTAACTATTTACTCAATACCTAAGAGAATCTATTGACCTTTAGTTTCACATTTACTCCCCTTTCCCTTTCCATGGCCCTTAATGGGTGATGGCCCCAACACTATTTATTAGCAATTCCCAAATCTCACAGTGTTCCTTTACAATTCCAGAGTAAAGACCCTCAAAACAGGTGGCTTATGTGACTTTGCTCAAAAATGTCTTTGCCACACCCTTTAAGGGCAACCTGCTGATGCCTCTGGCATCAGAGATGGCTCTGGGTAAAGAGCCTATTTAACTGAGCTGTTCTGCCAACACTCAGTTTCCACGAGCTCTCACTTGACCTCACAATATTTACTCTGTGACTCCTCTTAAAGACGTTTTAAATACCAAGAGATTTGGAAAAAGATTTGTTATTAGACTCCATGTCTTCAGTGGTTCCTAATGTGATGCCCTGCCTTGCTACAGGGTTACTTTTAAATTCACAGAGTATGTGTCCTTTTTTTTTACTATGACTTTTTAAAACTAAATAGAAACATAATTTTCCATTCAACTGCCTATTCTACATATCATTTTATGTGTATACCTAAGCAAGCAGCTTTGCTGTTTCTGGGTATTTTGGAGTGGGGAAGAAGTAAAGATGACGACTTCCAGATTTTGGTAGATGATGCCCATCTCTGAACCTCTGGTAAACCAATCCAAACATGCTCTGCTTCCCCAGAACACTTTTTATCCCTAGAACTATGTCTTTGCACTGTCTCTCAACTGGCTTTTTTTTGGTGATGATTGTAATGATTTCACATTTCCAGAATACACTTCTTTGTGATTTTTTTTTTAATTCACAAAGGAATCTTCTGTAAATTACATTTCATACAGTCCTTCAGCATCAGCTGGAGCAGGAAGTCTTGTTACACGTGTCTAACTACTGTCAAATAGAAGGTCAGGAGAAAAAAATGTTTAAAAACTCCCCAGAGAGTTGTTTCATTTATAGTCTCAAACGCCAAGTTTTTATTCAGGACTTGAGGGAAGACACCATCAGGAGGTGGGAGGCAAAGCAGCTCCTGCCCCTGTTACTCGAGGGGCTCCCTCCCCTCTCCCAAACTGCAGAGCCTGTGGGATGCACTGGCTGTCCAGCCCACAAGGCTCACACAGCACCCCGGATCCTCTGCAAGCCCCCGAGCAAAGCTGGGTGCCCGCGCACGTGAAGGGACAGTTTACAAACTCCCCTGGGCACATGCATGGGAGCTGAGAAGCAGTGAAATTCAGCAGTGTTTTCCCCACATCTGCTTAGGACAAGACCAGTGGGACTGCCCGTGGTGAGCCAGGGACAAAACCCACAGCCTCACCTGCCTGCAACAGGTACCTGCAAAGGGAACAGCAGCGGAAAAGAGGGAACTGCAAAGAGAAGGTGGGGACGCGAAGAAGCAACATCTGCTGCCCCATAAAGGAAACGCTGATTTACACAGCTTATGCACTTTCAGCAGCAGCAGTAATAATAATAAATAATAATAAGAGTAATAATTATAGTATCTATGAGAGGCAGGAGCAGAGAGGCTCCTCTGGACCCACATGGCAGAAGTCACATGCCAGCACTGCCAGGAGATGCGATGGGGATGACGGAGGTGTTGCATCCGCACTGCTGGGTTTTGGAGCCTGATCCATATCTAAACCCTGCACTATCCCATGAGTTTGGGTGCGGGAAGGAGAAAAGATCAAAAGCTTCATGCCCACCCCATAATCCATCCTGCAGGCTTTCCTCTTCAAGAGCAGTGCTCCCAGCAGGGCAAAGCTCTGCCACAGCCTCAGGATCTGAACAGCAGCTCTGTCTAGTAAGAAGGCCACAGACGAGCTCTTCCAATGGTCAAAACACCAAGAGCAGATCCACCTCCCCTGGCAACCAGCCTCAGATGACATCCACACAACACAGCCTCACCAGGCAGCGTGACTGCAGCCAGCAGTCACAAGGTGCAGACACCTTGCTCCCAGCTGCTAGGACCATTCAAGCCCTGTTTACTGCACTCTTGGCCAAGCTTTCCTGCACTGCATCAGGAGCTCTGCAGAAGCCTGCATTTGGGTCTAGGGCATGTATTAAACCCTACAGAGATCTGTTCTGTATGTGGAGTGTCCACAGGGACCTGACTGCAAGGGGTCATCAATGGTTTCCATGCTCTTTGGGCAGAGACTGATGCCTGGGGGCTGCCCAGCAACCCTGTTGCCCATTTCCCCCCTCAGCACTGGCCGAAGCCACCAGCTAGCCTGCCACTCCAACAGCAGCCCAAGATGGGCACCACGACACAGCTCTGCCTCCCCGAGATGGTCAGGCTGGCCATCACCAGCCCAGTCTACCCACACAGCTGGTTGTAGAGCCCAACAGAAGCAGAACAGGCAGCTCCTTTCACACAGAGGGTTTTGGCAGGCTGGTGAGCCAAACACTCCAGCAGCGCCATCCCCACCAGTGGTGTGTACAGCATGGGTTGTTGTGCTCTGGTTGCCCAGTATCTGCACCCCTTGTTTCCAGCTCTTAATCCAATGGAACAAGAAGCTAAAAATATACAAGTGCCACCTTCCATCGTGTCTCTGAGCAGGCTATGCAGTCACCATGGGATGTGCATGATGGAGGCAGGGCCTGGCTCTGTTCCCAAGATACTCCACCACAATGCAGCTCTCAACAACTACAGCTCAGAAGCTCTGTCCAGTGACAGGGCCAGCCCTGGCAGCGGGCACACGTGTTCCCACCACCCTAGCAGAGGGAATGGGTGGGGCAGAGGGCAATGCTGCTGCCCTGGGCTGTCAAGGCTGTCCTCCCTACTCAGGACAAAAACCTGTGCAGCCCTTGGAGCTTGGGAGAGACCCAGCACTTGTGGATGTGTGTGCAGGAGAGGGGCACCCTGGCAGCTCACTGCTCCCCCCGCCCTTCACCCTTACAGAGTGAGTGCCCAAAACTCCTCCACCCACCCAGCATCGGGGGCTCATCAGACCTGACAGTCTCACCATGACCAAAAAAAGGCCATAGACAGCCTGGGACAGAGCTACAAGTGACCTCAGGCTTGGACAGCCCACACTCCCCCCCTGGCGCTGCTCCCACTGCTCAGGAGCCTGCTTCAGCCTCGAGGAACTCTGGTAAAAACCCCCAGCTGCATCTGCATTTGCAGTACGCGAGATAGCAAAGCTCACTTTCACATAAACAGACCCATAAAATTCAGGAAAATCCTTCATTTTATGCAGTGAGTGCTTGAAGGAAAGGCAAGCAGAGCTCCCTCAGATGCTCCCAGGGGTCTCCCTCTTGCAAGGGCTGGCCAGCAGCCACACGATACCTGCAGCCCTGGGCTGTTCCCCATGGCCTCCCACTGCTGTCCACACACTGCAGGGGATCCAGCTATTCCTGCCACTTCCAAGCCCAGGCTGGAAAGTCAGAAGACCCCTCCAGGAGAAGGCTAAGGGGTCACAGGACTTTCCACCTCTCTGTCTCCAATGCAATTCTGCTCTGCTCTCACAGTCCATGCAGGATGGTAGCACTTCCATGGCTGTAGAATAAGAAGATTTAGAGGCACTGTGGGATAACTGCATTTATTTTAGTTCATTATTTCTCTGGTTATTTAACAAGTCAGAGTTTGCCAGAAATAAAGAGTAAAAGACCCTTCAATGCCAGGGACAAACAGGACACAGACAGGAGAGACAGCCCAGGGAATGATGGTGCTGAGCCCTCAAAGGAAATCCATCACTTATCACTGCTTTCGGGGGTAACCAGGCACTCCTGTCCCACCTCCACCACCAGACAAGGCACCCTGGCATGAAAACTTGTAAGTCATGAGACAAGTGACAGGTTTCACGAGTTAGTCACAGCTTGGTGACAAATGTACCAGATTTTTGTGCATCACTAAGGAAAAAGAGTTGAGGAAACAGAGCCCCTGCCTTTGCTAACAACAGCCCCTCAGATGAGTGAAACAGTTGGCAGTGCCCTGTAACCCAACCTATCGTAATTTGCACAGGAAAAGAAGCACTGCTACAGGGGACACCAAGGGAGCACAGAGAGGAGCTCCTCCCCAGACAGCCCACTTTGAGACCCCATCTCTCCAACTAGGTTTCCTAATCCACTGGCAGTGGACACAGAGAAGACACAGCATTGGCCTAGGACAGCCAAGAACTAGGGAAAGGAGAGAGCACATCCAGTACTTTTTCCCAAAGGCAGTTGACAGTTCCCCTGCCATGCCTCACCAATATGAAGAGTACCAGAATTTTGCCAACCTTTTCATCCTTGGGCCAGATCCTACACCCATATGATGAGCAACATGGAGCTCCCGCAGGTGAGAGGCTGGCAGGGAAACACATGACTTTTGAGAGCCTTGGAACCACATAAGCACCTCATCTTCTCCAGAGAGACTGTTCAATGGAAGGCAACAGCCTCTCTTGGTGCCATGAGAAGTCTGTTTACAAGGTGTGGGCACTCCTGGGCTCAGGTGTCCAGAGTGATGTGGAATGCCACCCTTGCGAGTTTTGCTGCCAGTGCTGCTCATCTGGGCATTACAGGGAGCCACCTACTCCTTCACCACCTCAACCAGGCACCCAGAATGCCCGCAGGAGCCCTGCTTGGCCAGGCTTTCTTCCAAACACTGAATTTGGGAGTGCTGCACCCCACCCATGACATGCTGCAAGGTTTGTCCTGCACTGCTGCTGGCTTAGAGAGCTCAGGAGATGAGCAGCTGAAACTCTACCCCTCCTTCCTCACACCACATGCCTTTATCTCCCTCCCAGATTTTATCTGCAGCAACAGCTACAAAAAACAATTTTCAGCTGAGCCCTCTAAAATCTCCAAATGGTGGGGGAGGATGGCTTTGCCATGCTTAAACCCCATGTCATTTCAGTAATCCCATTTCCAGAGCACCCAAATCTGCTATATTAGCCCAATGAGTGGCATGAATTTCTTACCTGGGCTCTGCTATCAGAGGAGGGAGATCACTGACCCACACCCCAAAGCATCCTGCTCTCCTGCAGGCCTTTGCTCTGCCCCATCAGGAGCAATCCAGCCATGCAGGTACACAAGACCTTCCATGATCCCTTCCTCCTCTTCCTCGCCTTGAGGCTGGCTCTGCTTCTTCACAGTGTCTTCAGGACACACTGCTAAACTCATTACTTCCTACAGTACTGGTGCTCTGAACATACACCTTTCAATATCTGCAGCATTTGCCTTGCTGCAAGCCCAGAACAGCACACTGACCTCTTCAAAACATTCCCTCCCTTCCTCCTCCCATTAACCTGCCACGGCAGTGTGATCTGGGGTGCCCTGAGGATCACGTGCTGCTTCAGAGCTGGTTAGAAATGGCACAGGCTTGTGCCCTCAAGCAGATTTATCCCCTTGCTCAATGCTCACTTGAATGGTTTCCCATTAAAAGCAGCACGGATACAAATCAGCTCCGGGCAGACCAGTTTGTTTTACACCTCCAGCCACATTTCAGCCCCACAGGCAGAGTGGCTCTCCATGCATGTAACCAGTCCTTTCCCCTCAGCAGAGTGCCAGTGGTCAGGCTCTTCCCCTGCACACACTTAATACAGAGACTACTGGCTCACAAATCTCCTCTGGGAGCAGCAGGCTGTTATGATCCAATGCAACAATCCAGAAATGACAGCTTTGTGAGATGGAATTTTTTCTGAGTAAGGGAAAAAATTCCCCCCGTTCAAGCTCTCACAGCTCCCAGACATTATCTTCCTGAACCTCCCAGCTGGTATTAGTCCTGGTGTATCATGTTAGTAGCAGCAATCACAGCCAACATGTGGTTTTGTAATGAGATTACAGCAAGAGCCAATACTGTGGACTTTGAGACAAAAAGAAGGGCTGCTCCTCCACTGGGGTAGCACCAAGTCAAGAGCATTTCCACTGCTGAAGATAAACCCCACCTTGTTCAATGGTCCCATCAGGCTCACCCACTCTGGGGTGCAGCTCAGCTCCTTGAAATTTGACCTGAGCTGCACCCCTGCCTGGAAATTCAAGACAACACTTGCCCAGCCTATTTCCCACCACACATCAGTTGCAACAATTTCTATATGGGACATGGTCCTCAGGCCTTGACAGCTGAATTGGGAGAAGGAGAGAGGGTCACAAACCTGCTTTTCTTTTTTCTGTATTTTCATTATCATCAAATCTGGGATGAATGTTATTTCTGCAAGACACAACACAAAAAAAATTCAATGACGAGACTGCTGTATCTGAGGCACTCCATCCTTCTATTCACCCCTCCAGAAGGCTGAGCCAACCCCGGGGCTGCTCAGAGCAACAAAGCTGCCAGAATTAAACTCTCAGGGACAAACTTAGGGACATCTGCTCTGCTGAGCCACGGCAAGAGCCCAGCCACAGTTATCCCCACAGTACTGCCTGAAACCCACCGGCCAAGACCAACATGGCAGCCACAGCCCCGGCAAGAAGCGGCACGTCTGGGGCTTGCACAGAGCACACTCCAACTCCCCAGAGCCACAGGAATAGCCCAGGCCCTGCTGAGAGATTTGTTGGATGCTGCCAGCCCTGCAGTAGCAGAGGGAAGTAAACAAACCAGCCTCTGCCAAGCAGCAATGACAGCAGAAATAGACTGGAGAGGATGCGGGAACTTGACGTGGGCTGCAAGCCCTATGATCATGACACAGAAGAGCTGCTATAGGGACAAAGATGGAGCAAGCAAGGAGGAGAAGAACCATGTCTCCCCACAAGCAGCCTCAGGTGCACTGCTGGTTGTGTCCCCAGGCCTGTGCCCACGCAGCAGGGAGGACTCTGCATGAGTGGCACCCACCTTGCAGCCCACAGGGAGGATGGGCTGAGCGAGGGGTCATTTCCAAGCAACCCCTCCACAGCAGGCCTGATCAGAGGGGCTGCAGTCACAAGTCCAGCTCTTAGCAGCACCTTAGTGCCAGGGGCGACAAGGTCCCCACACTTTTCTCCCCAGTGGATCAATGAGGGGTCTGTGGCAATGCAGCACCATGATGTGACAGCTACAGCGAGTCTGAAGCTGCACAGATTAATTTGCCATAACAGACACCAACTCGACCAGCCTAAATTTGCTAGAGAACAGAAGTAAACGAGTCCTCGGGTATGATAATGATAGGTCAGACTCAAATCCAAACAGGGGACCCCAGCCAATCCCATTTCATTAGGGAGACATATCCCTGGCCAGTGAGCTGGCTGGTGTTAAGATCCCAACCAATCAGCTGTGCAAGCACAGGAAATTTGAAGCCTTTATAAAAGGGGGCGCCCAACAATGAACTTTGGCTGCTGTCGCATGAACTTCGGTGTGTTCTGTCACGTGCCTGTCTCTAAAACTGTGACAAGTGGTGACCTCTGACGTGATACAACAGCTGCCATGGGTAGAGCAGGGAGACAGAGGGCAGCGGGGAAAGCTGCCTGCAGCCTGTAGAGCTGTGGAGAGCGGTGGGCAGAGCCATTGTAGTCCCAGCGGAGCAGCAGGTATAGCTCTGAGCAGTGTGGAAAGCTGCGAAGAGCAACGGGGAAAGCCTCATTGGTCCAGACCCTTCGTAAGTGGAAGAAGTCACCAGGAAATATGGGAGCATGGGCTTTAGTGGAAGAAGACCCTGTGGTAAAGGTATGGACCCTCTTTTTATCTGAATGAGGGGTAAATTTTGTGGAACAGGCTCTGGAAGCTGTTATGGATGTTATAAAGCCCTGGGAGACTTGTGGAACAGGCTCTGGAAACTGCTCCAGACACTATGGACGTTACAAAGCCCTGGAGACTTGTATTGGATTTGCTGGGACAGTTAAAAGTTGAGTGGGCAGCAAGAACAGCAGTGGGGATGCTGCAGGCTCTGCCCACCAAAGCACGCAGCAAAGACAGGGCACTGGACGAGGCAGCAGGAGGCAGGGGTGCCGCACCAGATCCGTGGGACAGGAGGACGGGCAAGACAGCTGCGTCGCACCGTGAAACTATGCCACACCGCGAAGCCACCCCGTGCTGGGACGCCTCACCAGTGGAGAGCACCGCATCCGAGCCAAGCTGCTGCGATGTTGTGCCTAGCTGCTGCAAAGCCACGTCAAGTCATGGAGCCACATTTGTCGCTGAGCCGTGCTGTGCTGCTGTCAGGCAAGCACTCTGCAACCGGACCGCACTGGCCCTACAGCCGCACCGCAGCGGCGTGTGACCCTTGCAGAAGTGAATCGCCCTGCAGCCACCCCAGACACGCACGCTGAAATGTCCTTCACCACCACACACAATGCGTGGACTGCCTCCTCCCAGGGCTGACTGGCTTGGCTCCAAAACTGCACCTACGACCCAGCTCCCATTGGGCACACCCACTAGCCGCTGCGACTCGTGAGTGGACCCTGGAGATACACCACCACGAATACCCGGACGCCATACCAATGTCCTTTCCAGAAGTAGTGGCAGGATGGAGGATCCCAAAGTCCCAGTGCCACGAGCGTTGCCATCGCCACTACCAGAGCTGGAACCACCTCTCGTACACACTCTGGTAAGGGACTCAACACACACACAAGAGATGACGCCTTTGCCGCTACCGACTCAGCGCTGTGCTGCAGTTTCTCATGTGACCCTGGCCGGTCCAGCCACGCCGACTGACGCAGTCTTGGGGAGCCCTGAGCAGCCGCCTGCACTGGGATCAGGGGAGCCCAGTGAGTGGGAAACAGCGACCTTCTCCTGCCCTCTGTGCAAGGCACCTTCGCGGTCACGAGGCTGCGCCGCCACCACCGCTCGGGGGTAGGCATGGCCCCGACCTGCGTCGCTCCAGCCATCGCTGCTGACCAGCCCGTGTTGCGACTGCAGTCTCCATCCCGGCCAGCACTGAAGCCACAGCCCCCAGGGCAGGGGGAGGGTCTCCAGCCACGGCTGTAATCCCATTCCTGCTACCTGCAGCAGCAAGAAGAGGCAGCAGCACAGCCGAATGGTTACAACCATGTTGGAGAGACACCGAGATTGAGGGGGCGGCAGGCAGGGCCGTGCAGCCGCCGCAGCACACTGTAGCCTCTCGCCGAGGCTGTGCAGATGGCCAGCATGCAGAGCAAACCCAGAAAGTCTACCCAAGGAATTGAGAAACATTAAAAAGCTCCTTTGGTAAGGTTTTCAGGAATCGGACAGGACAAATGGTTGCCATGGAGACAAGTGCCCACTCTAATACTGGTTTCTGTATATACCTATGACAGCTTTAGTCCTCATGTTATGACTGGCAGCACTGGATCCTCTCCTTTTCAAATGTGTATTAGAATTTCAGCAGAAAACTGTAATATTTAAGGATTGTAGTTCAACTTAATAATTCTCTTCCATATAGAACTCACAGTAATTTTCCAGGTTGTTTTTACCCTTCAAAGAAAAGAAGCATTAAGGTATTATTTTTCTTTTCCAACAATCTTATCATTTCAGTTATGGGAATTCCAAACCTAAATTAAGTTTGGTTCATTTAAAATTGTGCAAATATTTTATTCAAGGATGGGAGCTGTTGGCTATTTTTAGTTTATATGACAATTATCAAATCTATAGTAAACCAGCAAAACTGACAATATAAAGCCCTAAAGCTTAGAAGGCTATTGAGATAACACCAAAAGGAAAGCCATTGAATATACTTACTTATAAGTGGAAAGCCTTATTATAATGCTTAGAAGTTTGGAATGTTTTTCTCTGACTCTTCATGGTAAACTCTTTCCAAAAAGGAGTCACACTGATACATACACTATATTCATACAATATTCAGGGTAATATTTACCTGGACTTCATCACCTTACAGTACTGATGTAAGATACAGATGATAAAACCCGATATCTGATTGGACATACTTTGTAATAACTCTGGATAATGGCAACATAACACTTAGTTTTGTCACCTTCAATTTGATAAATAAACCTTCAAGAAAAAAAAAAAAAATACCATGCAAAGTAAATCCCAAGGCACAGATTTCTAAATCCCTGTACTGTGCCATATGTCCCCTGCAACTAATGTCAGCCTGCAAAGATAGCCTAGTGTGGAGTCCCAAAACTATAAATTGTGGAAGTATAAAAACCTAGAATGAAAGTCTGAAATAAGTCCAGAATAGAAAAGACTGCTTTGTTCTCGAATTCGACCTTTTCTATTATTTTTATGCAATTCCTATAGCTGTTATCTTTAAAGGTCTTGTAAAATTCTTAGTATTCCAAAGTCATGAATCAGAATATAACATGATTACACAGGAGACACAAATTGTTGAATTTTTCTTTCTATCTGCACAACACAAATATTCGGTATAGGGGACTAAAATTCATTACATTCAAATATAATTTATTGCAGCCTTGCCATCTCTGGATTGCAGTGTTTGAAGTTTTAGTGGGGAAGACACCAGCATGTTGCTTTAAAGGAGCTTTTCCTGCTAAGAATAAAGATGATGCCTTTATTCCAACCATATTACTAACATTTTAATACTTTACTTTCAACCACATCTCTAATATTTCCCAGTGATGGACCTTCTATGAACAGTTATCCTGTGTTTCAGAAGTACTGCCCTTTATTATAAATTCAATCTACCCTGTGAGTGATCCAACCAATTGCCCGGTGAAAAGAGGTGGCACACACAGTATTGCCAGACCCTTTCTGACAGCCTCCTGCTGCTTTCCTGCATCAGACAGAAGGCAACTTCACTGAGATATAGACTTTCTTAATATTTATGACATTTTAGAATTCAAAGACACTGTTTTAAACGTCCCCAAAAGAACACTCTTAAGTTCATGAAAGGAAACACAGAGGTACTAATTTAGGAGAGAAGGTGTTTGTGCAGTTGGATAACAGGCTGCATGTTCACATGTCTGAGTGGATTTATTACGTTTGCGCTCACCTTGTTTGAGACAATGAGCACAATGTGACCTGTGCATACCTGGCACCATGGTTTAAGGTGCAATGCTTTGTCTTGAAGGTGCAATGCTTTATTTGTAATCAAAGGAGAAATGTATCTAAATTTATTAGGATAAACAGTTACCTTGCAAATAGACTGATACAGAAACTTAACAACTTTAAGGAGTAAAATCCCAAGGTTATAAGGAAAATGTACATATGCTTTTCATTGCTTTATAGAATTTTCTTTGACATGATTTGATTTTTCTGAAACTTGACTTGTAAACCTATAAATACATTCTAACGGTCTTGTTAAATTTATTTCAAAGGTATCTGAGACAGCAGGAGTAGCAGTAACATTTTGCATTTCATTTCAACAATGACTGTTAGTTTTCTTTGTACCTAACTCCTAGGTTATTCATTCCTTCCAAGTATGATTTAATTTATACAGAGGAATGTTATTGTTTTAGTCTACAACTATCACCCAATATTTAGTTTTGCAAAATGAATGCTCATGGAAGTGCTGATTTGACAATTTTAAGTACTGCAGCATTTAAAAGTAAACAGAGACCCAAACCAAAACGGACGCTTTATATTCACTTATCTAATGAGGTCCCATTAATTAGGGTAGACTGAAGCCGGGATCTGAAACCTTTTCTACCAGATATTATTGTCCATATTTAATAAAGCTAGCATTGTGTTCACCCCCTCTGCAAATGACAAGGATTATGTTAAAATTAATACCAATTCCTCTGACTTCTGGGGAACCTGCAGTGTGTCATCTCTTACAGTGAATGACTCCGTACAATAGCTGTGTGAGTAACTTAATTCCCTCTGACATCAAGAAACAACTTCATAGGTGTCCTCTCTGTTCTGTAATGCTGCAAACCACCTGTATTGATAGAGACAGATAACCCAACTGATTTTGGTTTTGGTATTGTGACTATGCAAAGGGATTCTACAAATACAGCTAAATAATGTTGTTAATGTTGTATATATCCATCAAATAATAAGCTAAGATCACACCCAAGGGAAGAGGCCTTCGCAGGGAAAGTTCAAGGGCTCCACATATACACCATGGAGCATCTGTGGGAATCCTGTAGTGACAATTCACTTATGACTTTACCCAAGGACCTTGAGAATCAAATATTTTAAGGACATTACTAACACAAGGATGTGTCACTTTTAATCATAAACCAGAATGCAACCTGAAAAACCTAACCAAAAAATGGGGATGGTTCCTTTGATGGTTTTGAGTTGGTTTGTTCGTGCTAAAAAAAGTAAATGACACTTGCAAAAGGGGATGTGTGCATATATACATATATATATAATATACATATATATGCACTGTTATAGTTATTTACAGGCTATTTATAATATAATTGGTTATTTAGATAAGGATATATGACAAAACTGGCTGTTCTGTGAGTTATTGCTGAAAGATTTCTTTTTAGAATATGTTAGGGAAACCCTCCCAGCGCGGGTCTTGGCTCTGGCCAAGGCTGGCAGGGAAAGTACACCAAGAAACCCAGGTGTTTCTGTGCTAAAAGTGAAAGCAGGTCACTTTGACTAGCTGCTTTGGCTTTGCTTTGAGGCAGACATGGAAGCCTAATCTGGAAAAGGCTCTCCAAGTCCCCACTGTGAAAAGGGGGCTCCTCAGACCCCGGATGATAACAAAGCACATAGGCAGTTGTAAGTTCCACCTTGTTAATTTCATTCAAAAGCGCATGTTTTGTTCGATTGAATTATATTCCTGTTAAGTTGTAAAAACAAAGAAAGGGGGAGTGTGGGGTGGATGTACACCCCGCTTAAAAGTCTTGGGTGTTCTCATGTTTTTTAATCAAGCCATAATATGACCTAGCAAGCCAACAGCTTGTTGGAGGCAGAAGATTATCAACAACAGTAAGACAATTTACCTATCACCTGACTTGAACACCAAGACTCAAACATTTGGGAGACATCAGTGGCAGAAGGATGCATGTTTTTAATTGAGATGGTTCTGAGTTGAGTAGTTTCTTGTTTAGTAGTGTAAAGTTGTAATTTGTAAATATATTTAAAGATATGAGAACTTAAGGATATTAACTATTTAAGGAATGAATGGCAAATCCAAACTAAGACAAATTGTTTCTCCTGTTAGTTGGTTTTCTCAGGGTTCTAAAGTTGAAATGTTTCCCGTTTGTAGGGTTAATTTGTAAAATTGTAACTTCTAAGTAACGAGACTGTGGCATGCCATTTTGAAAACTTGCGTTGCTGGCAATCCTGTCTGACAGCTCCTGGATATGAACGCTACATCTCCAATGATACATAGGATACACTGCTGGCTGGGAAGGGCTGGGCTTGTCCAGTTGGGTGGAATCATCTGTGTCACCAGGCTGTCTTGTCATCCTGTCCGCAAAGGGCCCTTGCAGAAGGATAACAAAGAACACTTTGCATTTTTAAACAGAAAGGGGGAACTGTGACAGCTACAGCGAGTCTGAAGCTGCACAGATAAATTGGCCATAACAGACACCAACTCGACCCGACTAAATTTGCTAGAGAACAGAAGTAAACAAGTCCTCGGGTATGATGATAGGTCAGACTCAAATCCAAACAGGGGACCCCAGCCAATCCCATTTCATTACGAACGCAGACATATCACTGCCAGTGAGCTGGCTGGTGTTAAGATCCCAACCAATCAGCTGTGCAAGCACAGGAAATTTGAAGCCCCTATAAAAGGGGGCACCCAACAATGAACTTTGGTGTGTTCTGTCACGTGCCTGTCTCTAAAACTGCGACACCTTGACACCTCTCTGGGACAAACAGAGCGTTCTCTCAGGCTCTCTGCAACAGTGGCTGTGGTGCAGCTCGGCCAGCAGAACTTTTTAGCCGGTGTCTGCAATGGCCACAGCTCCCAGGCATCGTCAGAGCAGCCAAACCCAAACACAGAGGAACAGCACCCAGCACCCCCTCCCGGGCTTCATGCACTCTTAGGACCAGGCAAGATGGTGAGCTGACACACACCTGGGCAGGCCTGATTTCTCTGGGTACTGGGCATAGATTGGACACTGCCAGATGCAGGAGGAAGGTGGCTTCACTGCCTCCCTACCACCAGTGCTGTGGTGGCAGGAAGGCCAGGAGCAGCCCTGCCACATGCAGCGTCAACATCAGTGTCAGTCTTGGGTGGATGGGGTATTGCTGTAGCTCCTCAGGGTAAACATGCTGTGACAGTCAAGGGGACAGGCTGAGGTTGCAGTCTGTGTCCTCTCCACTGCTGCTCTAGCCATGGCACACTCAACAGAGCTGTCAGCAGTAGATGTTTTTTGGGCAGCCAACCATCAGCAGCTGTTCACTCCACAGTACCAGCAACAGGTGCCAAAGACCTCAAAAGTATTTGACAAGTGTTTTAAGACAGAAATCCCACAAACACGTGCCTCTCCTTTCCCGCCGGTGCCATGCAAACCCCACGCCCTGAGGCGAGAGCTGTCAGACTTGCTGGCACACGGGCACAGTCTGCACTGCTGCTATCCCACAGTGACGCACCCCCGTAGCGCCACTGCCTCTCCCTCCCAAGCAGGAACACCGAAACCCAACAGGTGCTACAGGTGGGCAGTGCTCAGGGCAGCATGAGGTAACCACTTCTGCATGCTGACGCTGGTCCGTGGCTTACGTCACCACACTGAAAAGAAGAGGCAAAGGCTGCTAACTCTGATCGTGGCTCCATGGCACAGGCCAGGCCATCCTGGCCCACATCTAAGTCAAGCTAAGTGGGAACAAGCAAAGGCACCCAGTGCCACATGAGCAGGAAGGAGTTTCATGGCATCTGTGAACAGGATGACACAGGACTTCTTTCTCACTAGAAAGTGTCTTGGGGATGGTTTATTATGCTACATAATTTTTTGGGGATTTTGATCTGTTTTGTTTTGTGCCCAGGGATGGCTGCTGTCCTGGCCCCACCCCCATTCTCCCTGGCTCCAGGACTGCCACCATGAATGGGAGCCAGGCCGGGCTTTCCAGAGGGAGCTGGGGGCGAGGTGAGAGGCAGTTCTTCTCTTTTCCACACAAACTGTTGGATTGAACACGCAGCTGGTGTCTCTGACCAAAAATCCTGCTATTTCTTTTGTGTTTGGTTTTTTGCTTTTTTTTTTTTTTTTTTGCTTTGGCACTCTGACTGGACTTGCTGTCTTGCTTTTTCTGCTGCTCTACTGTGGGAAGCCCGGAGTCAACGCATGCAGCACCAGGATGTGGGAACACCCTTGTTTCCCCACTGAGGGCTGCCTCCCTGCACAGTCCAGACCTAGGGACCAGCCAGTGCTGGTGAAAAATCCCATGGAGCCTCTCTCTTGCCCTGCTCGGCATGCCCCACTGTGTCCCTGCTGCTGCTCCAGGCTTTTTTGCTACACTTTTTACTCCCGGGAGGTCCCGCAGTCCAGCTACAGCTGCAGAGCTTCTGCTACCTCTTGCTTGCTACCTCTAGGTCAGCCCACCCTGCTGTTCCAGCTGCTGCTCAGAGGTTCCTGCTACAGCTCCTTTCGTCACCGTGCGGAGGTGCAGCGGGACCGGCTGTCCCTGAGGGCTCCAAAGGAAGCCCCTTCTCCATCCCTCCCGCCGGCCGCCCGCCAGTGCCGTGTGCAGAGGCGGCCGAGCTCGCGCCACAGCGCCCCCTGCAGCCGCGGGGGAATCATCGCCCGCCCCGCCCGGCGGGAGCCAGCAGCGCCCCTGCTGGCTGCGCCCGGAACTGCACGGCAGGGGAAGGCGGCCCTGGGTTTCGGGGGGGAGGGGGGCAGGGTACGGTTCCACAATTTCAATATCTAGCTTCTAGTCAATTTTTTTTTCTTTTTCTGTGCCTTGCGGGCACCCTTATTTTTTTGTTAATAAACAGCTTTTTTCAGTTTTACCACCTAGTATCCTTTTCTGTCACTGGCAGAAGAAAAGAGAGTTACTGAAGCCCTTTCTCTTCAGAGGAAATGCTCATTCCAGGGCGTTCTCTCCTGAAATTCGTCTCAAAACCGAGACACTAAGCTTGTCCTGTACAGCCCCTCCTGTACTGCTGCAAATGGAGGGAGGGCCCAGAAAATACAGCACTAGGTCAAGCTAGAAGACACATGCAGCTGCAATAGAGCTACTCTCCAGGAAGGACCACACAGAGATTTCAGATGAACTGGGTGCAACAGCTCAGAACAATCCTGTTGGGCTCCAGCAGAGAGCAGTCCCATCCCAAGTAGCCAGATGTGTAGGAGACCTGGGTTTGGTTCATTTTTCACCGTGGTCTCTAGGCTCCAAGGTGCTCAGCTTACCCCTCCTTGCCAGCAGCTCATGAGCACACTGGTCTTCCCCCACCTGCCTCAGCTTGGCCCCCAGCAGGCCCTGCCATCACCCACCCAGCTGAGATGCTCCTACCCCAGCTCTCACTTCCCAGCCCTCCCCTCACAGGTTTTAGAAACACCAAATCATAGAATATTCTGAGTTGGATCGGACCCATCAGGATCATCAAGTCCAACTCGTGGCCCTGGACACATCACCCCAATCATGTGCCTGAAATCATTGTTCAAATACTTCTTGATATGTGACAGGCTTGGTGCTGTGACCTCTTCCCTGGGGAGCCTGTTTGACTGCTCAATCAATTTTCTGCTGGAGTAACCCAGAAGATGGATCTGGGGCACTCACATCCCAGCTCTTGTGGGAACTAGCATTCTCTTCCTGCTCTCTGTTTTCATTCCACCATCAAAAGACTGTCAAGTCCCTCAGAACCGTGGCAAGGCATGGGATGCCTTCTGTGCTCAGCAGAGAACACTACTGCCTTGCCCCAAAGAATCACTCTGTGACACTTTAAGTACCTGGCACACCCCAAGGGTTTTTGCAGACCAGCCAACCTGCTGCTCCCAGAGCCAGAGCAGAACTTAACACCACCCAAACAACTTCCAGGCTGTAGGCTGAGCCCTGGCACCTAGCATTAAAAGTCTAAGGTGCCTGTGCATGTCTCCAGCTGATACAGCTGTGGGGACAGCACCAGGACAGAATCCAGCAGCACAGGACTCTCCCATAGCAGGAAAGCAGGACACTGGTAGCATTCACCTGCACTCCTCTGGGAACCACTGCATCTCACCAGCGCAGCTCTGCCCACCTTCAAGGCCTGGGGAAGGGCCACCGCCAGCCCAGAGAGACTGGGCGCATCTGTAGCCCTCTGCTCCTATCCAGCAGACCCAAGGTCCCACATGGAGTACACAGGAGATTTCAATGGGACCCAAGAGATGCCAGGGAAGGAGAAAGGCTCAGACATTGTCTGCACAGCAGCAAAATTTCTGGCAAGGGAAGGTCAAGATAAATGCCTTGCTACAAGTTCCTCGTCATGGGGCTAGCCCAGGCTGGAAGTCTCTCATTGCACAGCCCACAACAGACCTATCACTCAACTCCAGGTTTTCAGGGTGCTTATTTTTTTAAAAATAAAGAATGAAATAAAATCCATATATTGTGCATCACACACGTGGAGTGGCCAAGGCCCCAGCATGCTCATTGCCTTTTGAACAGTGTCAGCTCAGGCAGCTGCAGCAGCTGAACAAGGGCAGGAGGATGCCCAGACATTTGGTGCTGCAGTGAGCAGCTCAGCCCTGCTGCCTCCAGAGCCCAGCAAAGGGCTGCAGGGCCCTGCTGCCACCAGCCCTGGTGCTGTCACACAGCCCTGGCCCCTGCTCCCGTGGGCTGCTGTTCTGGCACCACCCCACCTGGTCCTCCCCAGGCACCCAGCACTCAGGTGGGGCAGGATCCCAAGGAGATGGCACTGGGCTGGCAAGATAAAGGCTGTGGGCAGGGAAGAGCAGCCAGTGCCAGGAGCCAGCTGCCCAGAGGAACGACCTTTAGCTTTGCTTCATGAGCCTCAGCAGCAGCGGCAGGAGACCAAGCACAGCTTCTTCACCAGGCTAGGGAACAGGCAGTTGGTCTCTGCCCCACGTCCAGTGCTCCTAAGAGTGGCTGTGAGGGACAGGGATGTTCCTAGGCTCTCCAGCAGAAAGAAGAGCCAGGCCCCCACTGCCAAAGCAGCCTCTGCCTGTAGCCTGACACTCTTCTTCCCAGGTGCATTGGTTTTGAATGGCCTGGTTTTAGGTAGCAGGGGTGCCACAGAAGCTGCTGGAAGCTTCCACCATGTCTGGCAGAGCCAATCCCTGGTGGCTCTGAAGATGGACATGCTGCTGGACAAAGCTAGCCTAAGTTGAGAGGCTGGTAATGCCTCTGAGATAACAGATTTAGGAAGAAAATCAAAACAAAGGTGCACAGTTTTTTTCTTTTAGTCCGAGAAGAGGAAGAGGTGAGAGCATGTTAATGCCTCTGTGATAACAGATTTAGGAAGAAAATCAAAACCAAGGTGCACAGTTTTTTCTTTTAGTCCGAGAAGAGGAAGAGGTGAGAGCATGTGAGGGACACAACATGGTGACACCAAGGTCAGTGGAGAAGGAGAGGGAGGAGATGCTCCAGGTGCCAGAGCCAAGGCTCCTCTGCAGGCTGTGGTGGGGACCATGGTGAAGCCGCTGTGCCCCTGCAGCCATGGGGATTCACAGAGGATGCAGAGATCCAGCCGCAGCCCACGGCGGAGATGCTCACGCTGGAGTGGGTGGATGCCTGGAGGAGGCTGTGATCCAGTGGGAGACCTGGTGGGGAGAAAGAGGGCCCCTGCTTCCAGGCTGGAGCAGCCTGTTCTTGGAGGACTGCACCCCGTGGATGAGTGACCCACACTGCAGCAGTTTTGGGAGGACTGTGTGACCGTGGGAGGGGCTCACACTGCAGCAGTTTTGGGCAGACTGCTGCTCGTGAGATTGGTAAGCCGTGCTGGAGAAGTTCACAGAGAACTGTGTCCCGTGGGAGGGACCCCACGATGTCACACGGGAACAACTTCTCTCCCTGAGCAGGGGAAGAAAACCTTGAGTGATGAACTGACCAACCCCCATGCCCTGTCTCCCTGCACTGTTGGTGGGAAGGAGGGAGGGGTTGGGGGAAGAAAAGGTGTTTTTAAAGGCTCATTTTATTTCTCATAATCCTCCTCTGATTCTGTTAGCAATAAATTCACTTTGCAACTTTATGCTGAGCCTGTTGTTGCTTGCCCTTGAAGTGTTTCTCACAGTCCTCATCTCAACTCATGAACCCTTTGTAAATTTTTCTCTCTTCTGCCCAGCTGAAGCAGGAGAGGGTGAGCGAGCGGCTTTTGTGGGTGCCTGGTGTTGGGCCAGCATCACACCTACCATGCACCCCTGTATTTCCACAGAACTAGAGCCATCTCTCTAGAGAAAATAAGGTTGGGATATCAGTTAGACAGAGGAGACAGTTTAACCTCAAGATCAGCTTAGTCTGGTCAAGGGAGGAAGGCTCTACAGAGACACCTGGACAGACTCCATCAACAGGCTGAGGACAACTGCATGAGGTTCAGTAAGGTGAAGTGTCAGGTCCTACACTCAGGTCACAGCAGCCCCCTGCAGCTCCAGGTTGGAGGAGGAGTGGCTTGAAAACCATTTGGCAGAAAGGGACTTGGGGGTGCCAGCAGTGTGCCCACGTAACCATGGAGGTCAACAGGATGGTGTGGCCAGCAGGACTAGGGAAGTGACCAATCCCCTGTACTTGGCACTGGTGAGGTACCTTGATACTATGTTCAGTTTTGGGCTACTCACTTCAAAAGGGGACAAAAGGACATTTTGGTCCTGGACCATGTCCAGCAAAGGGCAACATAGCTTGTGAGGGGTCTATAAAAAATGTTTTAGCAGGAACAGCTGAGGGAGCTGGGTCTGTTCAGTCTTGAAAAGAGAAGGCTCACAGGGAGAACTCATAGTTCCCTCCAAGTCCCTGACAGGAGGTTGTAGTGAGATGGGGGCTGGTCTCTTTTGCTGTGCCTGCACTGAGAGAACTAGAGTAAATGGCCTTAAGTTGAGACAAGGGAGATTCAGGTTAGAAATTAAAAGAAAATTTTTCACTGTTAGGGTGGTCAGGAACCAGAATAAGTTGCGAGGGAGGTGGAGTCACCATCCCAAAGTATTTAAGAAGGGGGTAGATTGGGCATGGGATGATATAGTTTAGGGGTTACAGTGATAGTGCTGGGTGGGCCATTGGACTTGATGATGTTAAAGGTCTCTTCCAACTTTGATGATTCAATTATTCTAATCAGGATATCCACTCTGACCACGTGTAAAGTGTTCCAAATGCAAGAGGCCCTCCAAAGCCCCTACAGGTATCAGGAGATAGCCCTTGGTCTCCTGGCTGCATACAGGGCACGCTGAGACGATGGCAGCACCCCAGGTCCTCGCAGAGCTCCAGCTCCCAGGATGACATGCCATTCCGATGTGTGGAAGACTCCTTTGAACTGTGCTGGCAGGGGCCAGAGTCACTGCAGCCAGCTGTGACCCCAGACACCAGAGAACCTGCGGCATTTAACACACTGCACTATTCACAATGCTCAGTTGGTTGAAGCATGGTGTTAATAATGCCAAGGTTGTGGGTCCAATCCCCATACGGGCCATTCATATAAGGGCTGGACTCAATGACCCTTGTGGGCTCCTTCCAACTCAGAATATTCTGTGATTCTGTGACAATCCTGTGGAACAAGCATCTCTTCCCATCATCTCCTAGGGGACAAGCTGAACAGGAGGAAAGGGACACAATCATGTCTGCCTCACGCTGGTCTGCTTTTGCCTGCTGCATCCAGAGAATCCTGCCTGGCCTCAGGGCCAGGAACTTGTCCACCATCCTAAAGGAAGCACACCACCTGCTAAGGAGCACCACCGCACTGCTATGTGGATATATATGCACAGAGAAACCCACTTAACAAGCTATTTCCATACTAATTAAGAATTTGCAGATTAAAGAGGAACTCTAATCTCAAATGAGACAGCCCAATTTTCTAAATAAGCTTATGGTTTTCATACAGAGATCAACATGTTCTCACCAGCACATCATGCAAGCACTGCAGGTTTATGGCCACAGGCACAAGTGGGGAGTTTTCATTCTCCATGCTCAAGCTTTTATGGTTTTTTACATCTTTTAACTGATGTGTGCCCCACCCCCATGCTGCCAGCCTGCAACACCCTGCACCAGGCAGGCATCAAGCACTTTCAGCACACAAGGACAAGTCCTCCATGAGGTCATGACACAACCTCCTCACAAGCCCCTAGTGCCAGGCACCACGCACACTCAGTGAGCACACCACCACTGCACATGCTGGCAGGCTGACTACACACTAGGAACTGTCTTGTTGCATTTCAAGAGACAAGCAGAGCAGTGCTGAAAGCCATGCTTTGTCCCTCTCTGCGAGCAGCCCAAGTGGCAGTGGCACAGCCTCTACACAGAATCTGCTGTTAGCAATGACGTTTTCAGCTACACAATTTGAGGCACATTAGGTTACTATCCTCCTCCCTTGGATTTATTTTTATTGTTCTGAAAGCACAAGCCATCCTGACACCAGACTGAGTCCACATCATGCCATTATTTCCTGTTGCTCTTGCCTGGGCTCCTCCAGGAGTCGCAGCATCTGTGCAGAAGCCAAGAACATCATCAGAAATTCCACAACTGAGTCAACACCAATCCAAGACTAAGCAGTGACCATGTGTTCTCCCTTTTCTACCAGCCTTCCCATACGAGTGGCCAAAGTCTCCTCTGCAGCTGGAGGACTGATTTTCCCAGTTCAAAGGCTGAGGCTCACTAACATGTGCTCCCAGTGTCCTCCGGACATGCACAGCACTCCAGCCATGCAGCCCCAACACCAGCACCACGAGCACTCTGTGAAAGCAACCACAGCTCCCTGGGAGGAGTGATATATCTCATTTGTACACACCGCTCCATCCAGCGCACGTCCTGCCAAGTGGTTCACCTGTTTTCCCTCAGAAATGGGAGATCTTCTCAATATGATCTTCAGAGAAAAACAGGCGCTGAAAATGAGCTGAGAGCAAAGACACAGAGAAGCCACAGTGGCTCTGACTAGTCAGCCTGCAAAGGGACAAGATCTCCAGGGCGTGAGAAGAGCTTTTAACAGGCATTGCAGAAACACGCTTGCCAAGTCTGGGAGAGGAGGTCAACATGTAAAGAAAAAGGAATAAAGCTCTAGAGTGGTAACAGGGATAACAGGGATATATACCCAAAGGCATGTGCAAACTACTCCTCCCAGCCTGGCTTAGCCACAGTGCTTGCAGGGCATCTGAGCTGGAGCCTCGGGAGTGCAGAACCTTGGCCAGGGTGTGCTGCCCAGCAACCCTGCATGATATTAACTCATCCACATAAAGCACAGATGAAGGAACACAACATTTGGAAGCCACAGCACTTGGGAGGTAGCACTGCCTTCTGGAACTGTCACAGACAGCTGTGAGCAGCCCCAATGACTGTCCAGGACAAAGCCATCACAGATGGGCCACTGCCGAGGATGCTTTTCGAGATCACACCTAATGGAAAGACAGACTGCCACTGCCTACATCCTGATGCATGCCAGAAGGAGAGGTGGATGCTGGCATGAAACCCAAAGTGCCTTTCCAGACTTTCCATCATACAACATGTCTCTGCACCAAAGTATCAAATTTCCTGCTTGCTCAACACCGCCTGCTGAAAATCTAGCTCTGAGCAAATAAAACTTGTGCACGTACTGTCAAGTGCAACCCAACTGTGCCCAGCATGTGCTGCGCAATATAAGCATAGCACCAAGGACTCCATTTGTACATGCAGCTACTACACCAGTACTAGACCAGGAAACTTGTGCTCCAACAGTCACCCAGCAGAATGAGAGCACTCAGATGAAGCCAAACTAGGAGATGTTCTGAGCATCCTTCTGCACATGGTGGGAGCAGGTGTCAAGTGTATGGCAACCAAGGAGTAGCTGGATTCAGTTCAGAGCACAACAAACAGGTACTAATGCAATCCCCAAGAGCAGAATCCTGGCAAGCAGGACTCATGACCGGTAGGACTCACTTGCCCCTACAGGGTCCTGCTCTGCCATGATACCTGCCCCTTGCTGTCACGGGGTGTCCCGCAGGTTCCTCTGGCAACCCACAGCAGTGTACACTTCTGCAAACACAGCCTCACACATGCCAGGCAAGGATTTGACAGCTACACAGGCAACACATCCTTCCTGGCTCCTATAAAGCTCTGAAGCATAGAAATGAAGCAAGAGGTGCTTAGACAATACCTTGACAGCAGCAAGCCTCCTCAAAGAGGCCAGCTCACATGAGCTGCAGTTCTCCTCACACCTTCCTCCATTGTTCTAGACCACTATGTTCTCTTGAAATTCACTGCCCAGGTGACACCCCAAACTCAGTTCATGATTCTTCTACTCAGACATCTTCCATCAGCCAAGCCATGGCACCATTCAACACCAAAGCTCCTACTGGGGCTACACAGCATGGTCCTGCTCCTCTGTGCTTCAGAGAGCCTCCTCTCCCAGCTCTGTCCCGAGCTCCCGTGAGGGACAGTGCTGGAACAGGAAGCCTGGCTTTCTGCATCTATCTTGCTACTGTCTTTATTTTATATTTTATTTTATATTGTATGCTTCTTTCTCTCCTTCCTAGGGGGCTAAAACAAGCAGACAGGCAGCCCCGCGGTGCAAAAGCAGGCGGAGTGCTGCATGTGATGGACACCAGCCCTCCTGCTGCTCTGCATACCAAGGGCTGTGCTTTCAGGAAGGCTAGCCTGAGGTCAGAGAGGGCTGAAGGTGGAAAAAACACAGCACTCACCCTTTTCTGCATTCAGTTCTCAGGAAAATCCAAAACAAAACTGCTTGGAGTGACCAGCAACTCCACAGCACATCCAGTGCTTGCAAGGGCTGGCATGACTGAGCAAATGGGGCAAATTCAGGAGGCTGGGGAAGGCTCAGCATAATCGGTACCCTAAGGAAGGGCTCCTCTCCAGATCAGAGGTCCAGCATGAGGTGCAGTGGGTGCATGCTGGGACCCACTGCACCTCACTTCAGAGCACATTGCTGAGAGGAGGTACCCAGCCCCACCAAGAACAGCTTTCAGCCTCTTTTCTCCAATTGTGCTCTCCCAATGAGGAAGTATCCCTGGCTTTTTAACAAGCCACTGGAAACACATCCCTGGCCACACTGCCTGCCCAGAGCAAGGACCAGCCCAGAAGAACATTTCACCATCCTGCCGTGAGTCTGACTATCCAGCAGTGTTACCACAACACTAATCCAGCACACTTTGTTCTCAAGCCCACGTTTGCCTCAAGAGCTGAATATATCTGAAACATCGCTGTTATGATCTGATCTGAGAAGCCCTTGGGCCCCAGCAGGCTGGGTGAGAGGCATGTGTGGCAGCACCCCCTGAGCAGGTCCCAGTGTGCCCACGCACACCCACTCCAGCGTGTCCCACACGGTCACTGCCATGGCATGTGAGGTCCACAGAGAAACCCCCAATGCTGCTGTGACCATGAGCCTGTAAAAAGCATTGTAAAGTCACAGTGCTGGAAGCAGGAAATCTAAGACAAACTGCCACAGGACACCAAGAAATCCTAGTATGTGGTTTGCAAAAATAGTTACAATGTTAGTGTGCCTGCAACTTGTCACAGCATGGAAACAACAGCTCTTCAGGGTCCCCCTTGGCCCACAGACAGATCTCAGAGAACCTCAGACACATCCCACAGCAGTCTCAAATCCACAACTCAGAGAAAACCCCTGATTTAATGTGATACGCATATTCTTGGCCAGGTTTTGAAATGTTAAAGATAACATAATCTCAAACAAAACTCTCTATTATTGATTAAATTTTAATATTGATTAAATTTACATACAACATAGTTAGAAATCTGTAACCACAGCAAGTAGCATTCATTGTTTTGCTACTTCAGTCTGGCTGGGAAGATGCTGCAACACACACCTCCTTGCCTGGAGGCTGAGAGCAACCAGAAGAAAATCCTGATGGAACAGCTCCAGCTACACAAAGCTCCTAGACAAACACTAATGCGTCAGCCCAATAACCCTGTGTCCAAAACTGACAGTGTTTAAATTACCACAGAAGAATTAATAATTTCTAGTATTTATCTCCCTGTGTGACAATAACAGTGAGCTCTGTGTGAAGGTTGCCCAGATCCAGATCATTTGGGGAATGGCACCACAGGTGAGTCTGCACAGGTGGGGATGTGAACTGCAGGAGAGTATCCACCACAGCCAGTCCTGCACTGAGGGCTGCTAACCGAGCTCCTTCCAGAACCCAGCCTGGGCTCCCCAACCCAGGACCCTGCCCAGGCCAGCTGTTAGCTCTGAGAATAGCTCATATCAGCTGCAGAGGATCAAATAATTTCCCTGAGGATAGGAAATACCAACTATTTTCAGTTTTCTGGGAGTGCTGTTGGGCCAGGGGAGGCAGGGTGCTGGCCACCAGCGTGGGGGAAGGACGGCCTGACAGCTTGTTATACACTCATTGTTGCTTATCCCAAGGAAAGGAAAAGGTTTTCAAGAAGTTTAAACCTCAGATTTGCTTTATTGAAACCATTTTCCAGACTGCAGCTTTTATAGGAAAATATAAAATACACAGATTTTCCACCCAAGGCTCAGTCCTGACTTGTCCCACCCCTCCCTGCAGAGCAGCAGGCGCAGCCCCGGTGCAGGGGGCACGCAGCACTGCTGGCCAAGGCTCCGAGGGGCAGCCCGGATCGGAGCTCATACCCCTCCTCACAGGCACTCAGCAAGGTGCTCTTGGCTCCTTTTCCATCAAATCTTCGCAGGGTACCTTTAAAAGCCACATGAGATCCCTATAATGGTTTTACAGGCTGAAAAACTCTTTGTGTCTATAAAGAAGTTTCTCATGGCAGCACGAGATGCCAGCTCCAGACTCTAGTGCCTCCACGCCAGGAAAGCAGCAGAAGCATCTGCTGCCCACCTCTCAAAGCAGCACCTCTCCCTTTCTCCAGAAGCCTGATGTCTGGGCTGCCCATGGATTTTGCAGTGTTTCAACCACACAATCTCACATCTCAGGAGGATATTTAAAGGACATTGATGGAAACATTCAAAATGAAAATACCCCAGTGAAGGCCTAAGAAGCACTATTAACTGAACTTCTGTAGGCAGCTGTTCCACAGGAATAATACTGCCCACCAAAGCTGCATTGTAGTAGCAATGCCAGAATCCAAATCTGAAGGTTGGATGCAAAACTGGAACAGAGCAGCCAGCATAACATCCTTCAACAGCCCTGCTGACAAAACATGGCTGCCTGGCATCCCCGTGGAGCAAACAAGAAGGAAGGGGAAAAGTGAGTTAATGTTGCCCAATCCCCGACTGACTTTGAAACAGCAGTTTTCTGACTTAAAAAAAATAAATTCCAGAAGTATGCACATAAAATTTTAAGAAACCGCAGCTCAACCCTGTTCTGCATCTGGCAAGCCTGGGGAACAGGTCCTCCATGTGCACAGGACAGCTGTGGGAGTGGGGCTGTAACAGCACTGCAAGGGCACAGAACACCTGGCCTGGGAGAAACCTCCCCTGGCAGCCCATGGCTGGGCTTCAGATGTGAAATTAAGATATGGGTTGAAGGAAAGCCAAAATTCATAGCTTGAGAGGGGCCAGAAAGGGCCCACTAGAAGAAAGTAGGGGCCGCTAGAGACCTGAGTTTGCAGACACCTTCCTGAAGAATGACCTTGGCAATAAGATTAGGGTTGGGATAATGCTAAGACAAATCAAGTCCAGAGCTGGAGTGGACCTGCAGTACACATGGTAGCTTCCAAGAATGCTGGGCTGGGAGAAAACAATGGTCCGGGCAATTGGTAGAAAACTTCTCTACAGCTTCTCAAGAAAACAAGGGCTATGGCTGAGAAAAAGAAAACCCAGAAATGCAGAGGTGGCAGAGCTCACCTGAGCAAAGAAGGACTTGCAAAAGGCCCCACCTGGGAAAAAGCCTTCATTAGGAAAAAGGCTTGGGAGCTTAGCTAAGGCTCTGCTGGAAAACCAGCATAAGGATCCAGAGTCTAGCACTCATGTGGGGCTGGAAAGGGATGGCAAAATATAAAGAGGCTAGCCTGGGAAATGGTTTAGAAGGTTCCCTACAGTTCAGCTGGAAAACAGCTCAGGTCAGGGCTTGGACTGAAAGGAAACGTTACACAGCACCTGGGGAGAGGGGCTGCCAAGGGACCCATGTGGATCACCTTTTGCCAGGACATGGCTGTGGACCCTTCCTGATATCCCTTCCTCACAGTCCACAGGCAAACACAGGGTCAGGCTCAGAAGCAGAATGCCTACTGTTACTGCTGGAGCAAAGCTGGAAAGGGGCTGCCAAAGACAAGTGAGAGCAGCTCAGAGTCCCAGGATGAGTGAAAGCTTTAGTATGAGCCATGGGTTAGGGGTCTTCCCTGCAGTTCTTCACAAAAAATAAGAAGCTTGAGTGAAAGCCAAAGCTTACAGCTGAGCCGGGGCTTCAAGAGCCAAGCAGGAGCTGGCAGGACAGCTGGGCTGGGTCAGTTTTCATCCAAGCAATGGTTGTGGGGCCTTTTCAATTGCTCTGTGGAAATATGAGAGCCAGTACCAGGATTAGGGTTAGGGCTGTGAGAGGGACAAAGCCCAAAGCTGCACTTGGACTGTGGCAGGAAAAGGGCTGCCAAAACCAAGTGGGGGGTGCCAAGATCCGTGGGCTGGAAGAACTCTATTTGGATTTCCAGCTCTAAGGCTCAGATGGAAAGCAAGAACTACAGCTGAGGCTGAAAGAAAGTGAAAGCTTAGGGTTGCATTTGGAACAAGGTTAGAAATGGTACACCAAAGATTATTTTAGTTTGTCAGAAGCCCTCGTCTGAGAATCACCTTTCATACGGCAGTTCTTGTCAAAAGATTCAGGTAGAAAATTAGGTTCAAAGTAACACTGATGGACAGAAGAAGCCTTGACATACAACTGAAACAGGGATGCCAATGGGCTCCCAAAGCAAAGTGGGAGCCTGCAAAAAGACTGGGGCTTAGAGAAACCTTTAGTCTGAAAAATGGCTCAGCAGCCTTCTCTAGAGCTTCCCCAGAAAGAAAGAGCTAGGTCTGAGAGAAAGCCTGGAGCTGCAGGCAGACAGGAAGGGGCTACCAGAAAGAAAGAGTAGGAGACTCATGCTAGAAAAAGTTTCAGGTCTGCCTACATGGCTTCAGGGCCATGTCTACCCATTCTCAAGAAAAGGAAGGCTAGAGACAGGACTGAAGGATGAGAGCTATCATTGGAATAGAAGAGGGTGGCTGCCAAACACTTGGGATGGGAGAAGTTTTTATCCGTGCAGTGTCTGTGCAATGCCTGGAAGTCCATGTCTCAGGCTCAGGAGGAGAATGAGGATGAGGTTTCAGAGAAAGACATTTCTCCATTTAAGGCAACACAAAGCCTGTGGTGGTGTGTCTTGGTTCCAAATACAGGTGTCTGGCTAGGAAAGGGGGGAATTTCCCTTGGAATGGAGAATATTAACCCCTTCCCCCCAAATTATCACTTTGAAATTCCAGGGCTTTCAGACAAAGGTATGAGAGAAGGAAGAGCGGTTCCTCAGCAGCATGTGTGTGTATAACACGGCAAACAAACGGCAGCCCCGGCACAGCGAGGAGCAGCCGCAGAGCCCCAGGGCCGCCTTCTCCCACAGACGCTCCCCCCGGGAATGGGGAGGGGGCCGGGGTCCCCGTCCCACTGAGGCTGGGTGTTGGAAAGGTCCCAGCTCAGCAGCTGCTCTCATGAGCAGAAGCTCACCCCCGGTAAGCAGAAAGCAGCGCAGGACAGAACTCCACAGCAGCAGCCTGCCCATCTCCCCTCTGATCCCGAGGGCGAGAGTGAGCAGAGCTGAGCCCAGCCCCTCAGCCAAATAGAGGGCGATAGAGACGGGAAGGGTTCAGAAAGTCCTACAGCCAGCTGCACCCCTTCTCCCCATCTTGGCCACTTCTTTCGTCTCTCGTAAGTATCCTTGTTATCATCTCTTAGGCAACAAATGGAAGAAAATTCTCTAAGAGGAGAAAAAAAAAAATATTAAAAAAATATCCTAACCTCTAGCATGATGCCCTTCATCATTCAGGTGCAAAGGGAATAGAGTAGAGCAACAAAACAGAACTTTTAAAAATCCAGTGTTTGTTTTCAGAGGCTGATGGTGTGCTGAGACTGGCTGAATTTTTACAAGGACAGGTAAAAGATCAAAAATCTGTAACCTCTTTCTCAAAAACAACACCATTCTTGTGGAAACCTTAAAAAGGGCCTGCCTGAGGCACTGCACAGATTTGCACTGCAAAACAGTGAGAGCTAGACAAGGATTATTCCAGCTGCACAGAGGAGCTTCATCACAAAGAGCACAACACCACCTAAGACTGAATTACATTAAAACAACAGATCTTGCGGAAAGGAGCTGTAAATTAGACTGGCCCACAAATCCAACAGTCTGGAGACTGCCAGCCAGCAAGCTGAAACACAGCACGTGTTGACAAGCAAAGAGGACTGTGCCCACAGGTTATGTATTCCAAGAGCAGGAAAGGGGATGCATCTGCACCATTCAAGCTGCTCTCAGTTTACGTTCTCCTTGCCTTTTAGGAGACTCTGCTGCTGGGCTCTCACATCTCAAACTCCATCTGGTTTTTGCAGTGCATCCCCAAAAAAGGCTACATCCCCAATGTAATTCCATTGATCACCAAAATACTTGACAAAAAGGTGCACCTCCTTGTAATATAACACAGGTGAGGGCCAGTCCAACAGGACCAGTTCTCAAGGTCCCAACAGGATGGCCACTTTGGGGGGGAATGATGCAGGGGGATGGAACGTGGATTCAGTGGTTGGGCCCCTTGTAACAAGACCTTCAGGGAACAAATCCAGAGAAGGGCAGCAGAGCTGGGGAAGGATCTGGAGCAAAAGTCTGATGAGGACTGGCTGAGGAAGCTGGGGGAGATCAGCCTGGAGAAATGGAGGCTCATGGAGGACTTTCTCACTCTCTACAGCTCCCTGACATAAATGTGGATCGAGTGGACTCTTCTACCAAGTAGTAGGATATGAACAAATGGCCCCAGATTGCACCAGGTGAAGTTCAGGTTACAGATTAAGGAAAATTTCTTCACCAAAAGGGTTGTCATGCACTAGCACAGGCTGCCCAGGGCAGTGCTGGAGTTACCATCCCTGGAGGGATTTAAAAGACATGTGGCTTTAGCACCTGGGGACATGGTTGAGTGGTGGCCTTGGCAGTGTTATGTTTACAGTTGGGCTCAATGATCTTTTCCAAACTACTTTGATTCTATGGTTCACAGAAAACTGTCAAACAGCCCCCAAACCTGTAAGGCACATGGCACAGTCAGGGGCTATTCCATCTTTTCCTTGGGGACACACTCAGACTTGTCTCAGCCTTTCCCTCTTTCCAAAAGAAAAATGTGCTCCCCACACAACCACTGCCAAGGACTGGGCCCATAGATGACTTCAGGCACACAGAGTTCAATCTCTGAGCACAATCTCTGGCACTCTCCCATTGCAGACTTCCACCAATATCCCTTCAAGCATTCTTTGTCTCAAGATGTCCTAACAGCCCCTCAGTCACAGACACATCAAGGCACTTTCACAAAGAAAGTTTTATTCATAGCCTTTACCTGAAGAGCAACTTTCATCTCCTGAAGGGAAATCTCATCTGCGCATGGTGATGAAGTTGGGGGTCAGCGCTCTGAATGCAGTCCTAATTTTGTTTTGCCTTTACTTCCAGGGTCTGTATTATCTTCAAGCCCTGTCCTCCCTTCTCTGACAGTTCAGGTGACCCAGGTCCCCCAAGCCACAGCACAGTTGTACATGTCCACATGCTTTGGCTGCAGCTCAGAAGCTCCCTCAGGGCAGCTCAGCCCCAGAGGTGCCCTGGGGCAACATGAGCACAGCCCTGTCTGTTCCCCCAGGTCAAGTCCATAGGCCTGTCAGCAACAGGCAAAAGGGCCACAAACCCAGACAAAGCAGAGACCTCAGCATCTGCAGAAACTAATGGCATTTACCTGAGAACACACCTTATTCAGAAGGGCAGCAATTTTTTTTTACTTTATTAGAGCACATTCCTGCAGTACAGTGTCATGTTCAGTCGCCTGCAAGAGGCAGGTGACAGCCTCCTTCAAAGGGGAAAAAGCTCTGATTTTATCTGTGGAAATAGGCTGCAGCTAGGAAACAAGTGGAGTTAAAACAAAAATCAACACCCTTAATGATTCCCTTCAGAAGGACAAATAAAAAGGGGCATGTGGCTTTCTCCAAGCACAACAGGACCTGGGACTCTAAAAGAAGCAAAGCTCACAAGCCACCTCTGGAAGGACAAGGGGCACCCAACAGGCTTGTGTGGGCATGTCAACCCATGTGCCAAAAACACTAGCGATAACCCATTTGGAAAACTTGCACTCTTTCTTTGCCCTTGCTAAATAGGAATTTTGCATTCAAGTCCCTCCAAAGCTGCTGCAGCAAAGAGCAGAACCAGGAAACAGCCTTGGATACTGCCAACTTGTAAGGAGACACACGCCACTACACAGAATCCCAGAATGGCTGGAATTCAAAGGGATCTCTTGAGATCACCTTGTCCAAGTCCCCCGATAAAGCAGGTTTCACAGGATTGTGTCCAGGGAGGTTTTAGGTATCTCCAGAGGAGACTCTACTCACTACACTTCAATTCTGATTTTCAGCCCATACCTGTGGCAAACATTCAAGGACACAACCAGGCCACTCATCACCCTGCACATACACACTCCACATCTCAATGAAGTGATAAAAATCCAGCAAAGGGATCACATTTGCTTCTCAGCAGGTGTCCTGAATACTCAGGTCCCAGGCCAGACGTCAGAGTCCCTGATCCCCTGAGGCACAACAAGCTGGGTCCAGTGGGATGACAGTCTGCCTTGCACCTCTGCTGAAGTGACAAGGTCCTGCAGCAGATACTTTTCCTGGAAAGTAAGGGCACCCTGCGAGCCAGGACCACATAATGACACTACAGACACACAACACTCCACAAACACAACTGGGGTCCATGCCTGAACTAAAAGTGCACTTAGTGGAAGGTGCCCCTGCCAATGGCAGAGGGGTAGAACTAGATAACCTAAGACTACTTTGAACTTATTCTATTCTATGATTCTTCAATTTAGACATCAGCAGCTTTTCCAGCTCATTTTCCTATGTGGCAGAACGGAAGCACCCCTCGGTGGCTCATCAGTGACATTTAAGAGGAACAGGAACCCCACACTTCAGGCTGGAGACCCCTGTGCTCATTACAAACCAGAGAAGTGCTCTAATACAGTACTGCTAGCTCCACACATCCTCGCTCATCCCCCAAACTACCTAACACTAGCCCACTGGAGATACACACTTTCCAGAAGGACTTTGTCTTCCAGCTCCCTGCAGCCAAAGAGTTTCCCTTCCCAGGTGCAGGAGCAGCACCAGGCACAAACAAAGCAGGCTCAGGGAGGGGAGGTGCCAAGGACAAGGTCTCACTGCAAGCAGCTCCTTTGAGATATGGATATGATATGAGACAAGGTCTCACTGCAAGATGCTCCTTTGAGCATCAAGAAGTGTTCAACCTCGATCTATCAGCAGACTTCTGGGGACACTTCCTTCAAGGTGAGGGATGCAAGCCTTGCTCACTTCCTCAACATCATGTAGCCCTTCTCTCTCCTTCCTCCTGCAGTTCTGATGACAAGAATCCCTTGAAAACACAGATCTCAAACAGGCACAGAACTTTGTATGCAACCCTGAAGGACAGGGAAGCAGGAAGATAAAGAATTGTATTGCCATGCTATGAAATTACTGATTTTCAGACAAGCGGGTCTGCTCTGCTGATGCCCCTCAAGAAGTGCCCCATTCCCCAGTGGCCAGGCACAGCTTGAAGGAAAAGAGATGAGTCAGGGGTGCCAGGTTCAAACCTGCTGCCCAGGCCTGCAAGCCAGTAGCAAGCTAGGCTCATGGATGGCAGCTAGCCCAGGGGAAGTTGGGTGGCTCAGCACTGCCTTGCCACTCTGTTACCTGAGGATGTACTAACCTGCTCTGACAAACACTGGCAGAGGTCACAGTACAGACTGATGAGAAGTCTTAGAAATAAGAACTGCAGGCACCTCCCACGGACACAGCACAAGGGCCCTGCTCAGCCCTGCCAGACACAAGGAAGCAACAAAGGGCACCAGGCAACGGGGCAACTGAGAGCTTTCAGAAGCCAGTCTTCCAAGTAGAGTCCTGGTCTGTCTTTTGCTTCACACACCAATCCCTGTGCCAGTGTCAGCACTGTCCTTCTGTGTTCACACCCCTCTGGAGTGGTGGGGACACCCCACTGCCTCACATAAGCTGCAGAATACCTCTGTCAGGGAAGAGATGCTACTCCAGCCCTGGCTGCCCTAGAGTTGTTCTGCTTTCCACCACCTGCTGTCATTGTGGGAACAGCCCTTGGTCAAACACAGAGCAGTGTCTACAGCCTTGAGGAAAGGAAGTAGCCAGTAGCCATGCCCTACCATACAGGGATGACATGAGCTGTGTCATTTCTCTGTCAGGGTCAGTCATCACATTGGGCCTTTGTAGAGCTGATACACCAGTACTGCTGCTCTGGCAGGAAGTCTCAGAGTCCTGACTTGAGGTCAGAGGCAGAGGACCAGCCTCAGTATCTCATGGTGTACCCCATCCCACAGCATAGAGAGCCTCACACCAGCTTACTGCCCAAAGCATGTCATGCCAAATGGGATCAGAGTGCTGGGTGTATGGGACCAGCCCCAACAAGAAATGAGAATCATTCCCAAAGGAGCCAGGAAGGGTGCCTGCATCTGCCTGAAGTCAGCTAAGGGACACAAGGACTGGCCATTGCTTGCCAAGAGGTTTGCTGCGCTCCCCTGCTACTCCTGGCCAATCACTGAGAGCTATGGAGTAGCAGACAACAGATCAGAACTGATAGGAACTAGCAGGCTTTCCCAGGTGAGCTGGAAGAGAAGGCCCCAGGCCCTGGCAGCACCTCCCCATCACAGGAACCTCCTCAATAGCTTTGCAGTTGGTAAGGCAGACAGAAAGCCCAGGACAATCAAGCAGGGCCCAAGCACCAGCCACCCTCCTCACCTGATGCATCCACATTGCAGGTGAGCAGCAGTAAAGGACTCAGAGGTCTGGCTGGGACAGACCAAGAGCAGAACCTGGAACCTGCACTGTTCTTCTTCTGCTTGTCTTGACCAACAGTGTTCTCTGAGACCAAACAGCAAAGAGACACATCTGCAGTCCTCTGGTGCTGTTTGAGCCTTGCTACCTCATCAATCCCTGTTCCTAAGCAGGGCTGCACAAGCACGTCTCAGCCAGCAGAGCTGCTGGAGCTTGAAACTTGTGTGTCTGCTGCAATCCAGAAGGACTCCGGGAACTACATTCCTGAGGGTTGCATGGAAAAGAGGCTCTGCAGAAACATCTCCCTGCCAGTGGATTAAGAGAGGTGCTTCCATCACCCAGGGAGTTCCAGGCAAGGGAGACACGCACTGACAATGCAACTGCCTGCAAAACACTAGAGACTGAGCTAGAGGAGGGACGCAAGAGTGACACTTCTCTCCCTGGCTCCTCCCCAACAGCTCTCTTCAAGTTGAATTAGGGAGGGGGGCTGCATGGCTCAGCAAAGCCTCCTCCAGGAGGCAAAACAGCAACTCGGCTGGCTGCTCCTCCCCAGCACACTCCATCATCCGAGAGCATCTCTGCAGGATACCCTCTGAAGGAGGTACCCAGTCCCCGTGAGCAGCTACCTGTCTGCAGGCTATCACGCAAGCAGCCTGGCAGGCAGAGCACAGCTCTCTCCCCACAGCCGGCTGCAGCAGGATTTGTTTATGTGTCTGCAGCTGCTCTGTGCCTTCGCCATGGGAATCCAGGCTGAAGCTCCATCCGCGCCGAGCAAGAAGCAGCCTCGCCGCACAGCCTCTGCGCAGCCCGGCAGGCACAGGGCTGCGGGGGGCACGAGCCCCTGGAAACGGGCCCGCTGGAGCAGCAAGCCGCATTCCCAGCCCCCGCAGTGCCTCCCCCACATCCTGCCTCCAGCCCTCCGCTGGGGGTAGAGAATGCCAATCTCGGGTTGTAATTTTTCCAAGTTAAAAATAACCCAGTAGTTTAGCAAGAGAGAAGCGGCAGCAGTGATGCAGGGGGCTGTGGAGTCTGCAAGCTCACTGCAAGGCAGCACGGCACACATTCTCCTTCCCAAACAGAGGCTGCGGAGAAGCAGCTTCCCAGCTCTGCTCACACAGCTACAGAAAACAAGACTCCTCCAGCAACCCATCAGGAGAGGCTTTACCAAGTGGTCTGAAATGAGCTGCCGTAACACTCCACGGCACCATGGAGGAAGAGGACATAGGCCCCACACTCCTGAGCAGGAGACACAGCAGGATAAAGGAAACAAGGGGAAAAAGGAGAGAACATAGAGGTCTAAATAACCCAAAGTAAGGAAACAAATATGCATCAGGCAGGTACACATGTCAGGCAGAGCATCAGCCCCAAGGGACACAGCCATGCTGCAAGCAATTTTCTGTTCTCAAAATATTCTCATTTTTTAAAAAAGAAGGTAGGGGGGAATGAACTCTGCTCTCTGTGGGGCCAGGGGAGCCCAGAGATCTGCTGATAAGGACACCAAAAGCCCATGGCAAACCTGCAGTACCTTCCCAAGACACCCAACTCTGCCACCCCACAGGCGAACAGGCAACAAGAGTGACAGGCAGACAATAAATCACCACAACCTCCTTGCCACTTGCTCCCTTGGAAAAGGAATACGGTGATGCTGCACAGCATTCGCCTCCAAAAAGCCTGTTCAACACCAACCCTCTGCTCCCAAGCTCTCAGCCCTACAGCAACAGCCACATCAGAGACCCCGGGGAGACACCTGGGCTCGTGCCATTGCCTGTCCACACAGGATGCTCTGCTGGCACCCAACAAGCAAGAGTGCACACGCAGGCTGGATACAGCCCCTGGTAATGCAGCTTCAGTCAGCTGCATTTCATGACTCTCATGACAAGCTCACGTGGCAAAACCAGCAATAGCTCCTTTTTGGAGGGTTTTCAAATGCAGCTTCTAACCCAAGACCATAACCACAGTGACCTTCAGCAGCTGCACAGTGCCAGAGGGTTGAGCACCGAGGGCTCACTCAGAGTCCAGTGAACACAGCAGTGAGTAGGGACAAACAGCACAAGGGACGAAAAAGCAGCAGAACAGCTAAAACCCCTTCAGTTGGTTCAGAGAAGGCATGTCATGAACACAAAGTCATGCCTGGCCATTTGACAAGCACACAAAGAGAAGCACTCCAGCTTGCTGCTAGAGAGAGGGAAACCACATCTGAACTCACCATAAATTGTATTTCCCTCATCATCTTCATGAACAGCCCAAAATGAGGGGACACACTATTCCAAGTGGCACAGGCCTTGCAAGGTGGCTGTCTGCAGAGCAGGGATGCACCCAGTGTCAGCTGTACCCCCTTCCCCATCATGGGGATGCACCCAACATCAGCTGTGTGCTCTTTCCCACATCATCATCCTGCTACCCTGCTATGCAGGAGCGAGACAGGTTTCTCAAACCTACTGTGTCCGTTGCCTTCTGATCTGCTGGCCAAAAGCCTGATTCCAAACAGTCGCTCATAAGCCTCAGGCAGTGTATTTTAATCCTCAACATCAGCAAGGCAAAAAAACAGAGGAAAACCAAACCAAATCGCTACAGGGCGGTACCTACGCAGTCAAGAGAGAAAGGAGACAGGCCAAGCTCGCCCAGACTCATAGCTGGCACCCAGCAGGCTGGACTCCCACAGGGACAGGCATTTGACCACCCTCAGTGCCAAGAGGCACGATTTCATGGGCAAGGGTGCACTGGTGTGCAAGAACATGTGCAGCACTCCTGCACACACAGGGGTCCACGGTGGCTCCCTGCAGAGCAGTATCCCACCAGCACAATTCATGTGCCTTGTAAGAGCATCCTCAGCTCAAGCTCCTGACACATCAGCAAAGCCCACTGCACGTCACTGATGTAGCACTTTCCAGACCTCTGCTACCCACTAAACACAAACACGGTCCAGTGTGGCATCCAATCCAGGCCACCACACAGCTCAAATTAACTGCCCTGTCTTTCAAGGCATCTTTACAAGCCATTCCTCCATCACCAGTGTCAAATCTTCCTTCCACTTTATTCACCAGCCCCAGCATGCCGACCAGCAAGCCAACAAGAAAGGACACGAGTGGAATGTCCAGGGAACAGACAGTGATAGTGGCCATAAAGCCTTCCCACTTCTTCCATCACACTCCCAGCACCTAATTTCCTACTTTAAAATAAGAAAAATGCAGTATCTGTATCCACATGCTACAGGAGTCCCGAGTTCCAGAAGCCAATAAAGCCTATGGCCAAGTGTCACTTTCACAGCGGCCTGCACAACTCTCCCACCCCACTGACACGCTGTGCAGGCCAGAAGCAGCCAGCTCACAAGCCCTCTCCTGGCCCGTGGGAGTCAGAAGCTCACTGCTCAAAGCAGCTCAACACAGTGGCATAACCAGCCTGCTGGCAACCAAAAAGATGCCTGGTGGGCATCTCCTCTTAGCCTGGGACAATTAGTTCACCCAATCTGTTCCTCCACAAGGCAGAGAGCCTTGCTTGTCAAGGCAGGCGTGCTTCAGCTGTGGAAAGCCTCTGGTCAGAGTGACAACACAACCCTAGCAATATTTTAGATGGAAATGGGCAAAGAAGCTGCGAGGACACACTCTCAGTGCTGGAAGCAGGCTCTCTTCCCTGAAGTGTGTGGCTGTTACCCCAGGGTAGAGAGAGAATTCTAGGCTTGGCTCCTGCTGGCTTCCTGGACCAGCAGTCATGAGAGCCAGACTTCCCAGTAGTGTAAGAAAAAAAGCCTCTGATGAATAACTGGACTCAAGGGAGCACAGGGGTTACTGTCAGCTGCTTCAGAGGCCTCTTGCATCAGGGCAAAACATCCAGCTGCTCTCCAGCCATCAGGAGGGATACAGAAGTTTCAGCAAAAACCAGCAACCTGTGCACTCTGCACATTTTCCTGCTGCTTTTATGTCTCACACACAAGTGCTCAAAGCTTCACTTAGCTGTCCAAGTCCATCTCCAAGGTCACTGTCCCTACAAAGAAGCCACCAGGCCCATAATTTAACCTTTATTAGTAAGAAAGGTGTACAAAAGCCAGCCCAACCAGTAGGCCTTGACAGCTAGCCAATTCAAAGAACATTTTATAAGGTTTGAGAGCTTTACACCAAACTCATACTATCCCAAGGCAGACGGCCAAAAAATGAGATGGCATTCTTGAAAGTATGGATCTTCTCCTCTTGCTGTTGTTAACATCCTGCACAGCAAACTCCAGCTGTCAGAAAACAGCTTTGCCACACTGCAAACAGCTCCTCAGAGGCAATCATAACCCTTTGTGCCTCTATTTTCTAATGCTAGAATAGACAAAAAATCAGCATTAACATCAGGGCTACTGAGAAAGTGAACACACAATGCACCTCAAGACTTGGCTGTAGACACATACAAAAGACACATCTGACACTCTGAGCAGATTTTGTGCTGAGAAGGCACAGCAACACTGGCCACAGCTCCACAAAGTGATGGAGACCCCACTGCAGAGTCCAATCATGCTGAAAATAATTTCTTCAGGAATTTCTGTCAGACTTCAGGAACGTCTGCTCCAATTGAAGCTCCCTGCCACAGACCTCCACAGTGGATAACTCTTACCCCTGCCAGTCATTCACCTGATGTCCCCACATCCCTGTTTGCTCCTGTTACCTGCTGACTAAGGTATTCCCCATTGTTCTCCTGTTATAACCACAGCAGAGAAAAAAGGTGGAAGAAAAAGTTGGTGCCCCCCTGCCAACTTCCTGCTTCATCTAATGAGTAGCCCACAGGAATGTGCCCAAGGAAAAACATCCAAGGAACTGAATGAAACGTGGCCAAGATGCCAGCAGCTGGGCCACAGGAACAGAGTTAGCATTTCAAACATTTCCAGGCCCTCACAACAGGACGGACACCTCTGCTTTGCCAAATGCCTCGTCTGTGCACAGCTGGCAGAGTGGCAAGGGGTGTACAGTGCCAGCCTTGCTTTGTCTACCATGGCCACATCTCAGACCACAGCTTATGAGCACAGGCCTTGAAGGTTGACCCCAAGGTACATCTCAGTGTGTGAAAAGTGAGCAGCTCTTCTTCAGACCAGGCAGCACTTCATCCTGGTCCTAGGGATCTCAAAAAACAGGTGATAAAGGAAGCTCAACTTGGTCTGTACTCTCACACACAGTGAAGGCTTGGGGGCATAGAAGGAATCTCCGGGAGCAAAAGGACATTTTGCTACACTGCTCACTCCCCAAGCACAGGACAGCTCCAACACCAGCTTACAGAGGTAACTTGACTGATGCTGCCCTGTTGGAGAAGAGCTCCTGCACCCACACAGGCTGTACCTGTCCCAAGAGCATTGCAAACCCATGCCACCCACTCCAGGGCAGGGCAGAAAGGTTGGCTAGCAGACCCCTGCCTGCAGCAAGGCCAGGTACTGGGGGAGCCAAGCTGTTCCTCAGCACCCAGAACAATAACATCCTAAATAAACACAGTTTGAGGGTTTTTGTATGTTGTAGGGAGGTCCCACAGCTCATGGCATCTGTTCTGCCTGCACATCCTAACAAAATCTAGCAAACCTCATTCCAAAATAGCAACAGACAAAATCTGCTCTTGTCCAGGCCTGAGAAGGTACTTTGAGAGAACAGTCTCCAGAGTTCAGATGCCATCTGTAATGAGACATTCATCTCAATCATCTCTGTTTCCTTGCATTTGTCTTTTACACCATCCCAAGAAAGACTAAAGTATGGGAGGCTGAGAGCAGTGCCTAAGAGAAATTCTTCAGTTCCTCTTGTGCAAATGCTTGGGGTTCAGTGATGCCAGTTCCTCAGCTACAGACAATGCTTTAATACACTTGGCTAGCCCTTTTAAATGGTGAACACACAAAGACCTGCCCAGACACACTGCAAGTAAAATGCTACCAAAAGCACATATGGAGAGGTAGCCCCTTTTTGCCTCAACTCATAAAGCCCTTTAGTCAGAGACCAGCTCAGGGAACAGTGAAGAGAGCATCAACCTTGCCAGGCTGCAGAGCCACAGCTGCACGAGTAGGGAACACATGGGCAGGAGGGCTTCCTGCCAGGGGATGCCTAGCCACTGTCACTAACACTGACTGCTAAGTCCCATCTTTGCAGAGTCCCTTTTTCCAAACAGAACTGGAACCCCAGGGCACACCAAGCCTCTTCCAACAGCACAGAGGCAGAGCTGCTGTGGATCTCTCCTGGACTCAAGCTGCATCCACTCGGGGCACAGATACAGGAGATGCCCTGGACACACCTGGCCAACCAGCACCATCGTCACAGGGTCAGCCAGCCACCAGGCAAGCACATGGCATCAGCTGCATCAAGCTACCAAGAAACTCTTACCCCTGTTTGCCTGGCAGGTCTGTAGACATCAGTCTCCTCTGACATGTAGCAACGTGGAAGCCAGGTAAGCAAACCCTGGATAGAGCAGGCAAAACACAGTTCCCACAGACCCATGTCCTAGCCCACTTACTGCACATACCTGTCCAAAGTCCAAACCAAAATGGTTTCCGTATCTTCTCGCTCTCTGTACTTGGATAAGCCACTCATATTCTGAACCCTTCCTTCAGCAGGCATCTCTGGAGGAACAACCATGCAAACAAGGTCCAGAAACCCATTCTGCTCTGTGTCTGTCTCCTCCTTCCAGCTAAGGGGGACAGAAAGAACGGGAAATAGAGCTGGATCCAGGAAATGGTTTAAGAATGTTGTCCTCAGCCCTAATGCCCTGCTCCACTCAGCAGAGCACGCAATGGAGAGCCTGTCTAGAAACCGGAGAGCAGAATCTGCAGATAACCACATTTCCACACACAGCATGCCCTGTCAGATGTGGGCATGGCTGTACCTATTCAAACACATAGGTCCTACAACCTGCAGAGTCACACCTCAATTCACCTGAATTGAAATTACAACTACCAAAGCCTCAAGGAGCCTGTGCCCACAGTGACACACTCCTTCCTTTGCCTTTGGGATTCAGGACTCTGGTTCTCACACTCAAAGCACAGTGTGGGACTGGCCTAACTCCAGCAATTTTATTCTCCGATAGAAACTCTCACCCTCCAGAGTAAGGAGGTGGAGAAGTCACTGTGACTGACCCACAAATCTGCAATTGCAAATCTCAGCACCTTCACAGAAAGCACAAGCCTTGCTTCAGCCAGCCTCCCCACAACATCACTGCACTGCAAACAGAGCACAGTCTCTGCTGTCTGCAGTGGAGGAGAGAAACCTGCTTTTATGTATGCACCAAAGTGCATGCTGGGAAAGGCTCAGATACTCTGGTGAGGGGCACCCTGCAGGGACTGAGAAAGATCACTGAGAAACAGGGCTTTGCTTGCCCTAAAGCAACAAGCAGGGAAGCATACAAATAGGAGCAATGGGCTGTGCATCGCACACCCCACTGCACTCCTTCCGAGGCTGAGCAAGCACAGTGTACAGCAAGGATGAACCAGGCATTTAATTAAGTAATCAAAAATGGCTCTTTCTGGATCCTCAATTAACAGACACCGAACACTTAAACTTCATTTTATCTAAAGTATATTCTAAGTTCAACCAAAGCAGATGAAAGACTGAGGGTTAAAAGTGCTCTGTGCATAAGACCTAGAGAACTCAAGGCAGTGGCTCACATAAAAATAGCAGCTTTCACAGCACATCTACAGCAAAGCACTAATGTTTATTCTTGTATCTAGGACTAATTTTAATTCTGCCTCAATGCACATATATAACAAGGCATTAATGTTTCTTAAATAACCAATACTTCACTTACCTATACATCAAAGAAGTGGAACTCCCCTGCAACTTTGCAGCACCCTCGTTCGTGCACATAGCTAATTGTAAGTGTTGGAATTCACTTTCCAAGGCAGCCGTACAGTGTAAGTTGAAGTGCAAAATGAAACTATGTCCACAAAACAAATACCTATTTCCAGTGCAACAGAGAGGGAGCACAACTCCCAGAAGTGGTTGCTAACAGGGAGGGTCTGATAGCTGAAGTTCCTCAATTAGTTCAAGTCCTGCTTCTGCCTTCAAAGAAATGCAAATAAGGTATCTCCTGGGGGAAGATATGGGGGTCTTACATCCCAGGGGGTTTTAACACTAAAGGCAGTAAGTTCTTTCCTCACACAGGTCCACTGACAGCCACAGGGACACAGCTTCCCCCAGCTTTCCTCGCCAGGCTTTTGGCTGGGGTCCCCCACACATGCCCATTGCCTTCTCACCTATTTTTCTGTGCCAGAGCTCCCAGGCTGTAATTCAAACAAGTAATTTAGAACCACATTAGACAGTGAATTAAACAACCTTGCCCATCCACTGCCCACCTCTCCCTCCCTTGCAACAACAGGCACATTAACAGGACATGCAGCCAGCTCAGGGGCCTAGAGTAACACCATCCTGACCCCTGATACAGTCTCCTACTCTAATGCAAAGCAAGGCTCCACAGATCCCACACTTTTATAGAAACATTTAGAAAATACTCTGAAAATTGACACTGCCAAGCACAACTTTTCTCTGCTTTCAGCACAGTCATCCCAAAAGGAAACAATGAATTACCTGCATTTCAACCCGGACTTCCCTTCACAACTGAGCCAAATGGCAGAGAGAACCAGACAAGTGCCCAAAAACTTCAGAAGAGATCTAAACTTAATCTGGCCAGGAAAAACACAAACCAAAAAATTCCCAAACACCACAGTAAAACAAACCACCCCAAAACAACCAGCATAAAGTTTTGGAAAAGGTAAGACTGCAGAAGGTATGCTGTACCTCAGAGGGCAGACATTCATAATATCATGAAGCAGCATCCCTCAAGGGGAAACCAGGGCTGGAAAATATGATGGGCACCCCAGGGCCAAGCCAACATCTCACCCTCACAGTAACACCCACACTTCCTGAGCCATACCCAACACACCTCTGCACATTTCCAGTGCACATATGAAAAACTAAGAGGGACTGGGACTTTGTTCCCATGCTTCTCATTTTCTTTTCTGAACTGAAACAGTGGTTTGCTCCTGTTAGAGCAAGATTTATACTCACTACAGGCTGAGAACGCCTTGGAGACAAGAGGCTGCAGTACGGAAACAGCATGCACCCCTTCACCTCAAGGCAGTATTTCCCCCACAGAGAGAAGGTCCTCACATAAAGGATGTGTCGAAAGCTTTGTGCGTGACCCCCCAACTGATGCTAACACAACCCAGCACTTCTCTAAGCACTGGGCCCAAGGGCAGCACAGAGCAGGAGCTCTACACTCAGGCACAAACTCTCCAAGCTTTTAGCTGACTTCCAAAACAGCCAGTTGTGCTCAGGCGTTCCCTAGAGCATAGTCACAACCTTTCCCCAGACATCTGCCAGGAACTGGTCTTAAATATTAAAGCCCAGCCAGAGGGTCTCAGGTATACTCTAATTCTTAGTCTGACTGGACACATCCAACATAACAATGCTAAAAATTATTAGCCACATATTGGTAGATTGCTGGGTTGCATCCCAGATTTTCCCATATAAGGGAAAGTTGAAGGCATTGTCCTATCACATGGAAAATATATTACACCAGCCTGAGATATTACGAACAAAATCAGAATCTCCTCGTGTCACAAGCTGACACCAGAGAACCACATTTTTCCCTTTTTGCTGCCGGATTGGTCAGCTTTCCCCAGCTCTGTAATTTCACCAGGGGCTGGTGCTGGATGATCACTGGAGGCTGGGACAGGCATTGCCCAGTGTGGCGCTCACAGTAGGTGCTGCGCAGGGCACGGCACTTCCTTAGAGGATTTTGGTCCCACCACCACCACTCTTGGCAACACAGGCAACTGACACCTCTCCCACAGTCAAGGGTAATTCTGTTTTCATGGACATGGGTTTTTAGGGCGCTGAGAACCCACCACACAAACCCTGCATGTCATGAACACTCTGCCATAGCAAACATTGCTGCCCCACTGCACACAGGCCCTTCATCCTGACCATCTCCTCTCCCCTTGACAGTGCTTGGTGGCCTCCAACAACCACTCTGCCTCTGCTTTCACAGACCAGGGAGGACCACCAACACCAGAAGCTGACTCCACTGTCCCAAGCAGGAAAGCGGGGATTAGCAAGGACAAATGTATTCACTGCTACTTGCAGGAGCAATGAAAAAAGCCCTCTCAAGTGCCCCAAGGCCCAGTGAGACATCCAACCACGGAGCCTGACAATGGCTCTTTAAGACACCCTCAGAGCAGCCTCCCCACCATGCCTGCTTTCCAGACCCAAGGCGGGAGTCTGCGTTCCGCACCGAGCGCCACTCCCAGCACAAGGCTGATCAGCTCTTCCCCCTTAGTGAGGGTAAGCTTCTCCTCCTCACTGGTGAGGACGACATCAGCTCTTATCTGTGCAAAGCCCAGACAGGGCAGGACACTACAGCAAAACACAAAGGCCCACTCTGGCAGCCTCTCAAAAAACAAGTCTCACAAAGTCGCTCAGCTAACAAAAACAAGTTCACGTGCTTGTACAAAGCCCTCTTGAAATAACACAAACCACTGCAGTGAAACTCTTTATATTATCCACCTGTAGAAATTTATGTGCTTGGAGAAATTCTTGATAAAATATTAAAGATCACTCAAGGAAGACTAGATCTTAAAAAATTATTGTGATTACACTTTTGGGGTGGAGAGAGGGGGTAGAGATTTAATTCCAGCTGAAGAAATGCAATAAAAAGCAATCAGGAAAACTAGACACTCTTCTGAAAGCCTCATCCACCAAGCCACTAGAAATCAACAGATCCCAAAAAGACCCACAGCACTGACCCCTGGGCCAAACATTGGAACACTTAGGGCCAGCTGCTTAAAGACAAGCAGCATGGTCCCCTAAGGCCACCATGCAGGACAACAGAAGAGGTAAACTCAAACCATTAAAAAGGCATATACTACTAAACTAGACAGCAGCACTCAGAACACAGTAACAAGGCCCCTGACTGCACCTTCCATTAGAGATGTGCATTATTCACAGCTGCAGCAAGGATAAAGACTGCAGGAGCTGCCCTAGTGTCAGATTCACACAGGGTACCCATACTGGCCTGCTGCAAGGGGCTGCAACTGCCTCCTCAGGGACAGAGCAGCCTTGGCTTCTGCTGGGAAGAATGAGAATAAAGGAACAGGCAGGAATAAACAGCCACGCCTGCAGGGTGGGCTTCAACTTCATCAAACTGCAAACAAACCAAGATCACTCCTTCTCAAAGTCCTCTCCTTGACTTCAGCTTTTGCTTGATGTACTTCAACTCGGCTGCACAAGGCATGCACATACATTTTGACAGGATCCAGCTCTCCTAGTTACTGTTTCATTTTTCAGCTTGAAGCACTCCAGGGGCAACATTCAATAAGCTTCACCCCACCTCTGTCATGCTGCCCATCTCTGCAGTGAAGGCAGAGCAGCCCCCCTGAAGGGCCTGCAAGAGCAAGCAGCTGTACCAATACAAAGACACAGGCTGAATTAGCGTTCCCAAAAACAAATTTCTACTTTGTAGTGGAAGAGGAAGCAATTTTCAGGAAAGGAACCCAGAAGCAGCCCTAAACCAAAACCAACCCAGCTCAAGGCCAAAAGCCCTGGGAGAGAAACAACCTATTTACTCCAGGAAGATTGCTGTTACTGCTTCATACTTCAACAGCTTGACCAAAACTACAATTCCTCTGCAAAGGAGCACAGCACAGTTCCTGCATGAAGGAGGTAAACAAAAGACAAGGAGAGGCAGGACATCACCCCTTCCCATACCACCACCTGAACAGGGCCCAAAAGCAACAGCAATACTTCACAGCAGAGAAAACACTCTCTGAGAACTCAGTGTTTCCCCTCCTCCAGCAACACCCTAATCCAACTGACTCCACAGCACTTAAAAAGATAATCTGCAAATGAAGAGGTCAGGAATAAACATCTAACAAGACAACAGCATCTTTCTGCCCCCCAGGAGCCCCACACCAGGGAGGCCAGTGCCAGCTGAGGGGTGCTGGAGGCTTCTACCCAGTCTCATCGGACACTACACAAGCACAGCCAACCATCTCCATCTGTGTCCCCTCATTCTCCAACACCAACAACATTTGCTGCATTCCCTGAGCAGGATGTAAACAAGAAAAAAGACTGGGCTTTTGGCTAGAAGCATCCCGACTCCCTGAAGAAACAAAGCAAGCATTTTTCATAGCAAAATTACCAAAATACTCTACCATATCAAAGGCCAGCAGCAGACCAGGCAGAACCAGCTCTGCATGTGCTGAGGCAGCTGCCCTGGACCCGCGGTCCCCGACTTCACTGCGAGTTCAGTGTAGTTGTCAGCAGGCAAATTGATAACCAGAGGGAGACCCGCTCTCAGGCGGGTGCACGCTCGCAGCAGCAACCCGAGCTGACGATTTTGCTTCCTCCTCCCGTATTTGCGTGCGTGTCTCTCACAGCCTTCATCCTACAAACCTCATTGACCAAGGCTAAAATCCACCTCCATCACCAGTGAACGCCACTGGTGAGCACGGGGGAACCCCGCGGCGCGGCCACCGACACGCAGCGGGCGCGATGACTGCGGCGAGACGCGGCTCCGCTGTGGCTGCGATGCCTCCGCTGTGACATGGCTGCGATGTCACAACTGATCCGCGTCTGCTCCGCGCGCAGCGGGACGGAACGGCGCTGACAGGGACGAGCCCGTGGCCCAGCGCGGTGGGAGCGGCCCTTCCACCGCATACCCCCGCACCCTGGCTCGGCGGGGCCAGGCAGCGGGTGGCCCGCACCCCGGGCCCTCCAGCGCGCAAAGGGACCCGCTTCCCCCCGACCGCCAAGTTTAAAGACTTAATTATTGGTATTCTTGAGCACCGCAGCCGATATGCCAGAGGGGAACTGTGCCCGGCGGGTGGGCTCCGGTGCCCTGCACTCGGGGGGGGACCCGCTGCCCCCTCCCCGGCCGGGAGGAGCTTCGGCGCAGCACCGTGGGGAGCCTGCCCCGCCTCCGCTCCCGGCCCCGCACTCCCCGGGACCCGCCGCCGCTGCCGGGGGCGCCCAGCCCCGCGCTGCCGGCCCAGAGCCCGCGAGGCCCGGTCGGGGGCGAACGGCAAGGCCAGCGAGACGG